>NC_133436.1:18306101-18551101 GCF_011762505.2 Arvicanthis niloticus | reverse complement strand
TCATGAGTCACTATACTCAGTTCTATAAATTTTAAGCTACACACGATTCTGAGGAATATATTAAAGCCTAATGTCATTCTACTACCTCCTACCTCATATGTAGACCTTATATACTTTGACATCTATAGTGTATATAATACCTTCCCATTGATTGCTTAGTAGCTATTTGAGTTATTAGACTGGCAGCAAAAGGTGATAGTATTCATAGAAAACCAACTCACAAGAGCAGTGCAAGATGACAACTCAGAACGCCCAGGAGAACTCATCAAGGGCTTCCTTGAAGGGCCAGCTCACGTCATCAATAGCACACTAAGGTATCTTGAGAGACTACATTAATATAACTTTGATCACAGTATGTTTTCATTAATAATGCAATATTAGTATTGTTAACCTCTCCCTGTGTCTGATTTATAAGTTAAACTTTGTCATACACATATAAGAAGAGGACAAGGCATAGGGTATATAGAATCTAACAATGTCTGTAGCTCCAGGTATCCACTTGACGTCTTGAAATATATTTCATGTGAATAATGGAAGAGCACTGTACTTTGAGTATGATTATAAAATTAAAATGTGAAGAAATTAATGCTATGATAAACAAGGAAATCAAAATAAATTCAATGAGACTATAAAAGGAAGACAAAACAGTCCTGCAATTTGTCGAATACCGAGAGTTTGGTTTACACATTCCTGGTGTATTTTGGAAAGGACCTTGGGATGGAGGGGAACATAATAGAATTTTAAGGGCAATGTCTGTCGTTATTCATTGTGCAATGTGTACTCAACTGAATGAGGAGATTAGAGGTGTAACAGAAGCAATTCCATTTGAGGATGGAGGGGGGAAGAGACTCTCAAGCCTACAGCTTATTGTTAAAGACAGACAGGCAATACTAGGAGATCTAATGTAAGGAAATGGAGGTTTTAAAAGTAAGAAATCCATTTCTGAACTCATTTAAGCTTTCTCCTTAGATATGAGGCTGAAAGCTCATCTGTTGTAAATATGCAGGGCTTTCCACAGTGACAGAGTTTAAATTGAAGCAAAACACTGAGAGGTTTTGTGGGGGTGGGAAGTAAAATCTCACTGTGTGAACCTGGAGATAAGAAAGTGGAAACCAGCCTTCTACTTTGCTCCATTTCTCCAGGCTCTAGCCTGCTTTCAAAAACTCAAAAATAATTATGCATTTTGTACCAGCAAAATGCTTCAACAGGTAAAAAGCACTCACCACTTAGCCTGAGGGCCTGAGTGTTATCTCTAGGACCTACAGGGTAAAAGGAGAAAACCAATTTTTGTATGTTGTCTTCTTACCCATCCACATGTACAGAAATACACACGTGTACAAGCAAGAGTGCACATGTGCATCTCTGTGCACACGCACACACACACAATGTAAAAACAAAAATCAAACTCTGCATTTTTCTGAGATATCCGTTTAAGCAAAGATTTGTTGCTGGGTCACCAACCCTGTCTGTGGTCAAGTACACCGAGCAAGTACTTGCCAGCAAGTCTAGGCACATGATCTGAGAGCCCCAGGGTGATTATGACCAGGGCTCTCTCCTGGTTTGGTCATCATCCATCTTTTCTCTTCCTCTTCATCTCTCCTCTTTCTTCTTTTCCTAGTTGTTTTATATTCATTCTCTCTCTCTCTCTCTCTCTCTCTCTCTCTCTCTCTCTCTCTCTCTCACACACACACACACACACACACAACATAACAATGGGTTATTAAGGAATTATTATTTTCAACATTTTACAGTGGCCATGCTGACAACACCACACACACACACACACACACACACACACACACACACACACATTTTAACCAGGGGAAATCATTATGGCTATGACTTCTTCACCCTTCATCTGTTTTCCAAGAATGGAACTTCTCAATGTCAACATTGGCTTTCCTGTTATGGGAAATATATTCTGACCATCTGAGTTATAGCTATGCAAGGCAAATCAATTAACATTTTGGTTTATGAGTCAAGCCCTCAGGAATTTACTGAGAGAGAATTAGACTCTGGATAGAGTTTTGTTTTTTTCAGTAACAAAGGTCAGCTTAGGAACCTGTAAATCTAAGTGTTAGATATGGAGTTTAGCTTCCCAAAGGCTATAGCTGAGTTCCTTGAATGTGACCTTTCTTCCATTTCTCAGATGCTTGGACAGGGCTCAGGCTGGACCTCAGTTGGTAGAGTGCTTGCCTAACATACACAAAGTTCTATTGTGATGCCCACACCACATACACTGATCCACTGTGGCACATACCTATAATTAACCCCGACATTCAGGAAAATAATCATTAAGTCCCTTGGCTACACAAATTTAAGGCCAGCCTGGGGTACATGAGAGACCCCATCTTAAAAAAAAATTCTTTATATAATACTCCCATCAATTCGTTTAAAATAATGACCAGAGACTTGGAAACAAATGAGATAGGGAAGATACCATTCTCATGTGAAGGGAAAGATCTGTGGTAGCCACCCACAGAGACTTGGACCACACTTCAGGCTTCTTTCTGATGGATTTGGTGCTTCTTTAGACGTCTGTTTTAGCTTTTCCCATAATACTCCTCTATGAGATTCTGAAGCCATCACTCTAGGCCCCTTAAGCCACTGCCACTTTTTGAGAGTAATTCACATCTTCAAACTACTGAGTATGTTAGAAACTGCACTTAGCATTTCCCATTCTCACATCCCCACTGTGAGATAGATGGTATTGTATTCACCTGACCAAGGAGGAATGTGAGGATTGGAGCATTTGAATAACTTATCCAAACTCACAAAGTTATTGAATCAAGAAGTGAGAACATGAAGCCAGGATCGTTCTATAGCGCTCCTGTCCTTAACCACTCATCTGGTTCATGATTATTTTTTTTACATCTTTTAAGATTCATTTTATGTTTAGTATTTTGCCTGCATGTATGTTTGTTCACTGAATGTATGTTGTATGGTACCCATTGAGGACTGAAAAAAATGTCAGATCCCCTGGAAATAGAGTACAGATGTAATAAACCACCATGTGCATACTGGGGACCCAACTTAGATTATCTGCAAGAAGAGTAAGTGCTCTTAACCACTGAGCTCTCTCTCCATCCCCACTTTTTTATTGTACAAATGAAGATGAAAAACATGAGATTATAACCCAAATAGTTACCATGGATGACATGTACACTAGCCATGGGACTGGGGTGGTCACATAGTGGTGAAAGTGTTTGCTAAGAAAGCAAGACAACTGCATGCAGATCCCTGTCAGGCACATAAAAGCCAAGAAAGGAGGCAAGGATATAAAACCAGCATTGTCACTATAGAGGCAAGCTAGTCAAGGTGACATTGTGGTTTTCTCATATCACTTCTTGTTATTAAAAATTACTATGTGGGGATGAATTGACATAAAACATGATTCATTTAAAATTAGTTTCCCAGTTTTAGCATCAAGATAATAAGTGGTTATGTTTGGCAAGAAGGGAAACTGCCAGGAAGAGCCTAGGCCAGCCCTGGGCATGGGCCCTGCCTTCCCTTACAGCTGCTGAAATAGTATCCATAATATATTGTCATTTAGAGGTGGCAAAGTCCTTAACAGCTGTGAACATTACAAGTGCAACAATAAAATATGATTTTTCTCCCCTGGAAAATGCCCTTGTTACAATGCTCCAAAAATGAGTTAGAGATGATTTCTTTGTTGCCCCCATGAACCTTTCCCTGGAATGTATTCAAGGCTTTCTGTTGCTTGCATCCTTATAAATTTATTCTTGTCAGGCCTAGCCAGGGATCAGGCTCCCAGAGTGAAATATAGGAATGAAAATGGAAGCGGCATCAGATGCTGACACACTCGCCAGAGGAATTCAGAATGAGGCAGGCGGGCCAAGCAGTAGACCCGGGGCAGAAGATTGCAGGTGGCTTCTACTGCTTCCGTTTCATCCCTACCAGTATTCAGATACCACAAAACTGAGCAAATGAGAGTAATGAGAAGCTCGATCCCATTACCCTGCCTTGGCTTTGCTGCCGTTCATACATCTCAAAATAATAATAAAAGCACATGATGGCTGAGCCTGGGAGATAGAAAACCAGAAAGAGCTGCCAGCTAATCTGACCTTGGCTATGAGAAAATAAGAGCACCGAAAAGTGTCTGTCCCACAGTGATCAGATGGAAGTTTCTGTGGGTGGGCAGGGACACACTACACCAAATCAGCCATACCCGGGGAAAACAGAACTGAGCGTTTAGCTTCTGGTGGTGTTCTAGCAAGCAGTACCCTACTATCAGGGGGATTTGCAAGGACAGCAGGCACTCAGATTTCATTAGCAGTAGGCAGGAGTACGTTATGTATAGCTTGAACAAACCTATTGTCCTATAAGGTTCTTCCCTCCAGTCTTATGTAACCTCTCTGGAATTAACATGTTCTCTATATAATCTGACTTCCTAAGGACTCTAAGGAACTTATTTTCCTGCTGCTTTATAAAAATCCTCAAATAGGTCCTATAAAATGTGAGGATTAATATGATATTAATATTAATATTAATATCATAGGGCTTAGTGCCATGTAGAAGACCAACCTCTAGGCATATCTTTAGATTCTTTAGATTAGGTTCATTGAGAGTGAGACCCACTCTGAATGTGAGTGGCACTATGACAAGGGCTGTGGTTGTAAAACATATAAAGGATAAAGGAGGTGGTTAGCTGATAGACAGCAGCCATCTCTGTCTGCCTCCTGATTGTGGGCGCAGTATGACCAGCACCTTTGTTCTCCCATCACCATGGTTTTCCTGCTGTCACAAACTTCAGAACTATGGGCCAAAATAAACTCTTTCTTACTTGAGTTGCTTTGCTAGGGATTATATCACAGCAGTGAGAAAAAAATAGCTAAGACGATAACCTTAGAGGATTCCTTCCACTGCTGCTAAAGTTTGAAGGAGAAAATCTACTGAAGTCAACTATTAGATCACACAGGATGAACTGTATTTCCATGAAAGCACCATAGGAAGAGGAAGTTCAGAAACATATATAGGAAAGCAAGAAATGAAGGCCAAAGGGCAATTTTAAAAGTAAAGACATGCCTTTTAGTTAACCTCAGTAGTATAGAGCTTGAGGCTATTCACAGAGGACCACGTGTCATCTGATTTACATGAAATGCTCAGCTGTCATTAACTATATAAGACTTGCATAAAATTGAACCTATCCGGCCATACCCTGTCAAGGAAGAGGGATTGGTTCATGAGGCCTGACCATTTCCTGAAGCTCTATAGGCAGTTAATGATTGCTGGAGGAGAGAACATTTTCTCCAGCCGTGCAACCCCTGCTGAGGTACCCATGCTTCTATAAATAACCAATACCTCACCCATGTTCCTGTGAGTAGCCCTAATTAAAGTCATTGGTTGACAAGAAGAGTCACAATATTAACCCGTCGTCACTGGAATCTTGTGATTCAAAGGTAGCTAGCCAACTTTCTGGCTATAATGTGAGACTGGATTTAAATGTGTCTGTAAAGGGAATGAATACATCAGGTAGAAGAAATCATATCAAGTACCGTGGGAGTTGTGTCTCGGTTTCTACATAGACGTTAGCTCTCAGAGCGTCTGCAAGTAATATTAACAGTCCACAGACAGAACTCTCGGTTGGAACTATAGGGAAGGACCTGACACATTCACGCCACTCCCAAGCTTCCTCCAATTCTGGCCATTTACTGGAGAAGAAACCAAGACCCTGGGGGCATGGGGTGATCAGCCGGAAGCCATACCATGAGCAGGCACATCAAGGCTGTAGTCACTACCCCATGCCTGCACTCTTTGCACAGCACCCTGTGTTGGGTTTGCCTTGGAGTCCCATTTGGAAATCATCGTACTTGACCATTTTCTGTGCATGTTTAAATAGAGAAATGCTTTTGGGGGAAGCTTATAGGGACCAACAGCTATTCAGGGAACCAAGGCTGGTGGAGAGCTCCAAGGAGTATGCCTTGCTCCCCTTGAAGTTCAATTTGGGAACAATTCAGAGAAGTTATCTAAATTATCCAAAGTGAGTCTAACCGGGCTTATTTACAGGTATGAGGGTGAAAGGTAGCTTATAGGATAATGAACAACTTAGCCCTGGCTACACCATGAAGACAGTGTGTGTCTCTCCTCCAGCACCATAAACGTCCTATAAACCAGTGCTTCTCAACCTGTGGGCCATGACCCCCTTGGGGGCCACATATCAGATTTTATACATATCAGATATTCTCATCAAAATTATTGTTTTAAAGTAGCAAAGAAATAACTTCATAGTCAGGGGTCACCACAACATGCGGAATAATATTAAAGGGTCACAGTATTAGAAAGGGTGAGATCCTGTGCAGAGACTCTTAGGAAGGGGTGGGGCCTCAGGAGCTCCTTCCCTCCCCCACAACAGGATGTAAACAAGCCAAATCTTCTGCAATCATATGAAGGTAATCGGAGCTCTGCAAGTTCTAGTGCGAAATGGCCATGTTATGGCCAAAAGACAGGGTTCCACAACACTCCACTCCAGCTCCTTTGTTCTTCCCTCTGTTGTGATGGTCTTTAGGTCTTTGAGGGAGGAATATGTTTTGCCATTTAGAAGTGAACCATCAGAAGTCATCTTTATCTCTACATTAATTGCATCTCACTGTGAAAAGAAGCTTCTCTGACCAAAGTTGTCAGTGGTAGTAACCTATGGCATAAACATAGATATGTACAACGCAAAACTTGACCATCACCTCATGTCCATATAGCTAAACCACAACAGTAGCTCCCTGTGGGTTCCGTTCTGAGAGTGATTATCTATCCACCTCCAAGAAGATAGTCTTGGATGTATCATTAAGTTGGTGTTTCTCCCCTGGAAGTACCTGGAAGGGACAGGAAGTTCTAGATAGGAATTTTTTTTTTTTAACCAAAATCACCAATGACACAACCATTAAATATTAGCATCTGTTTAAGTTCTTTATATTTCCTATTATACCACAGCCTTTTCTTTCTCCCCTTTAATTTCTGATTTAGAAAATATTTTAGCTCTAAGTTCTCATTTTGAATCATCTCGTTTTACTCATTGAAAAGGCTATAGTTGATCTTTCGGAACATTTACGTATATACATTCCTATATGCATATACACATAGATAGATAGATAGATAGATAGATAGATAGATAGATAGATAATCAAACAAGTCATGTCACTCTACATTGAATCATAAAACCACACTGACTAATGAGGATTAAAATCAAATAAAATAATGTGTATTAACCTTGCATTGAAAGTTATAAATCAATTTTCTCATGAGACCTGTTAATGGCAAGCTCTGAACTAGATCTCTTTAGGATTATTCATATAGCCTAAATATACAAGAGCTGTGTAGGACTCTAGGTAAGCCGAGAAGGAGTGGAAACTGTTCAAGGAAAATGCCCAGGTCCTACAGTCTGTTTATAAGGCTTATAGACTATGTGTAGATATTTCATTCATTGCTACCATTTAAGTCTGAGATGCTACGGAAGTTCATTTTTAAACACTTATATTTAAAAATACACCTGACATGGCTAGTTTTGTATATGCAGTCCTTTCACACAATTTGTAAGTTTTGTCTTTAAATAAATAATAGTAAATAAGTTTGGGCATTCCTCTCGTATTCTTGATCTGTAGCACAAGTAGGATCTTTAGAAATATTCATGGTCTCCGGTGTGCCCCCAGGCCTTGGCACGTCCTCTTGTCTTACTCGGCCTATCCACATTGGCACATTTGGCACATTATTCAAGTGACACATTCATAGTCACTTGAATAATCTTCTCTATTATTGTGTGGAATGATTTTTAAGAGTTTTAGGAAAGTCTTCCCTCTCAGAAACCTCTTCTATTTGCTTTCTGGAAGTTCAGTTAGTGTTTAGCAGCCAATATGCAACCGTTAACTAGACATGCTCACACTACAGGTACTGCTAAATTTTTCCTACCAAACTCAAATTGTTGTGTTTCCCATCTGGGTCAACTTCCAGCAGACAATTTGGAAGAGCCCAAGGGAGACTGCTGTCCTTTCCCCCAGAACAGTGAAAGTCTTGGAAAAAGAAAGAGCAATGGAATTGAGAGGCAGATTTTAGTGCTGTGAGAAACAAACAGTATCTGTTTGATAATGGTGTTGACCTTTGTGTCTTTTAAGGCAGTCTAAGCCCCTATGAAGTTTTGATGACTAAGTCCTAATTTGCATTTTTTCAAAGCTCCACCAATAGTTTGCACCATGGAATCATTGTGATTGTGGAAAGTGTGCAGAGGAAGGACCATATCTGCCAGGCTCCCAAAGAGGATGAAAAGGAGTTGGAAGGATGTAATACATTGCTATACTACACTCAAACAGCTCATGCTACCCAGAGATTACAATTGTTTCCCTGATGTTGAGTTGATAGGGGTTTATAAGCCACAATGCATTCTCTGAGACACATAGGGAATTTGCAAAAGCTCACTGGGAAATGAGCCAATTCTGCTATTTTGTCTTCTGTCATTTCGCTGCTGATGTAAATGCGCGCACACAGGTCACTCATAATGAGCAGTGTGCAACGGTAAAACCAGCCCTTGTAATGAACGTTGTGGCCCTAGGATGTGATGTGGAAATGGGCGACATATGAGAAAGGTGTCTAATGGAGGCTTGGTCAGCAGGTCATCTGCCAAAGGGAAGTGAGGAACTAGAGTAGTTTCTGAGACAATTCTGGAAAAGCAGAGATGTGATTTTCTCACTAATCATGCCAGTTATTTATGCTATTCCGAATGTGAGCAGCTCGCCTACTTTGACACAGCATGCCAACCTCGTCCTGGAAGATCCATGGAAGGACGGGGGCCAGATGATTCCCTAAGTTATCTAGAAATGCCATGCCATTCACTATTAATATTTTAGAGGATAAAATTAATAGCTGGGCCCTGGGGAAGTTATTATTCTATATAAATACTTTGACTAATCCAATTTTCTTTATGATGAAGATAAACAGACTAAGAAATTTTATATACATATGTTAATTTGTTGTTCATACCTGGGCAGGCTTTCTGAGTGCTCAAAACCTGGCTTATTTGAAGCAGGCATATTGCTGTGCTTACTCATAGAATAAATACTGCTAATCCCTTTGACTATGTCGGCAAGACTCAAAGCATAGTGTTCCTAACTGAACAATTCTGATGAAAACACTTAATAGCTCTGTTAATCAGTTTCTTTGTCTGGAAAATGGGATAATAGCAATCTCAAAGAGAGAGGAAAATTAAACCATTATATATCTGTATATATATTAAGACTATAAACTTTTATTAGTTCTTTGATTGTATTGTGCACTAAATTTTGGTTAAATTCACTCCTAACTCCTTCCTATCACCCCTTCCCTTCTCATTCAATTTTGTGCCTTTAAAAAAAAAATAACAACAACAAAACCATAATGGGTTAGAGATTTAAAGTCCCAGTCTAGAATGCATGGAGACCTGGGTTCAATCCCCAGCACTACATAAACCATGTGTGGTGGTACACTTGTAATGTCAGCACTTAGTAGAGAGAGACAGAAAGACCAGAAGTTCAAGATTGTCCTTGGCTACACAGTTGTTCCATGAGGCCCTATCAAAAAAAAAAAAAAAAAAAAAAAAAAAGCGAAAGAATGAATAAATGAATAAACAGAAGTCTTTAAAAGAACAGTGCCTAGTCTAGAGTGTGCAGTCAGTATTTGTCAGCTGGTGTTTGGTTGCTGGTTTTCATCCCCATATATCCATGTTGTCACAGAAATCATAGAAGTCAGTTGAAATAGTGAATTAGCTACAAGTACACGTATCTCACTTGTCTTTTGAATAAGTGGGCAGCGATTTTATACAGATAAAGCAGCTCTCAGCCAGAATCCCTTCTGGGCTCGGAAAGGACTGACGGCTCTGTGTCCATAGAACAACTTACATTGTTTCCTCTGCTGCTTAAGCTCATTCTTATCACTGGCTGTAATACAGTAAGAGATTATGCTCATTCTATTATGATTTCCTTCCATTCTGGGTGACACAGATGATTTTTACAGGCTACGGGATCCTTCCTACTCTCCTATGGGGACTGGGAATCTTGTGCCAAGCTGACCCTTCTGTTTCAAAGAGTTGAATAAACCTAAAACTGACTCTAAGAATAGAAGCTAGATTGTGACTGTTCCTGTCTTTAGCTTTTAGTCACTCTCTAGGCAGTACTACGAGGCATTAGACCCCACATCATGACTGCTGCAGGTAAACTGTTACCAGTCCATTCATTCATTCCTTCATTCATTCACTCATTCACTCATTCATTCAATCACACTAACTTCCAGCTTCATTTGAAACCATTCACCAAGGCGATGACTACTGAGGATTGGCACCCAAAGCTGTGCTTTGAACTCCCCACACATGCACACTCATGTGTGGAAGCACTAGTGGGTATATTCACACATGCGCATGAATGAATACCTATGTATCAAAGATACTTTACAAAAACCAGGTGGACTCTAACCCACCCCTAAAGTATAACACGCATGAGCAAACTCTGAGACTGTGTAGACCTTAATGGAGTTTTGCAAAATTCCCTGCTCTCCCTCCTTCTCATGGAGAACCACAGAACCACAGACTCGTTTGCCGAGTCTCGTACTCTGGGTAGCACACAACAACGCAGCAGTCTTCACGTGATTTAACCTCATAGTCCCTGACTTATTTTTGATCATGGGAAGCTTTTCCTTCTCAGAGCCCACACTAACCTGACAGCAAACAAAAGATCCTCAAGCACTTTGGGAGAACTGATCTGAAGGGTTGGCTCCTTTTCCTTGTAGCTGTCATCAGTGATTCATGATAATGAAAGAATTCTTTCTTCTCTGAATATGATTCTACTTGAGAGAAACGTTCTGTGATCTTGTATTGCATATAAACCACCTAATCTTGAATGATCAATTTCCTTTTAAAATATAATATTTATTATTACAATTTATATAATTGTATTGTTATATTGTTATACAATTGTATAAATTATACAATTTATGTTATACAATAGGTGTAAAAATATAATAATTGTTATACAATATATTTCAGTTTCATTCACTCCCTACTCATCTCTGACCCACCTCCTCCACTTCCACCCACTCCTACCTCATTCATATCCTCTTGTTTCTTTATAAACAACTGAGTCCAATTTGTGCTGGCCAAATATGTGTGGGTATAGAGGCATTGACCAGAGCATAGGCAACCTGTTGGTGCCTCAGTCTTAAAGATAACTAACAGACAATGACTGTCAATCAGTGATATTCCATGAGCCCCAACCCCCTCCATGCTAGACTAAAGATTCTAGTGCAATGGTTTTAGCATAGCCAGAAGACACTGATTTACCCTTGTCTTCATTGACACTTGGCTACTGAAATCTTACCATCCCCTCTTCCATGATGTTCCCCGGGCCTATGAGGAGTGAAGAAACCTGTAGATACCCCATTTGTGGCTGAGATCTCCAAAGACACTTATTCTCTGCATTTTGATCAATTGTGAGATTCTAGATTAACCACTGTCCACTGCACGCAGACACACACACACACACTTTTTTGGTGGGGCCTGAGAACTGTATTAGTTTTATGTATGTAAAACAGTTTGATAGTGTGTCCACAGATTGAAATAATAGTAGTAGATTCGCTCCTAAGTCCTATGAGCTCTGCAGTCATGGGTTCTTGGCCATATTTACCGTAGCAGAAATATGTTTTCACTTGTGGAGGGGGCCTTAGATCCAATCAGAAGGCAGCTGGTTATCCCTATGACACTCAGGATGCTCATACACCCATGGGCATATTCTATTAAACATGCAGGGTTTGTTATAACTTGCAAGTTTCACATCTGAGTGAGATTGTTGTTGACTTTTCTCTCCCAGATATCTAGTTGGTGTCTTGTGCTGAGAAAGCTAGCCAGTTGAAAGAAGCTTCCTTATGGCCAACTGAGAGGAAGCTTCCTTATGAACAGGAGCTTGAATTCTCCATGTTCTATAACCACAATGTAGGGTATCTTGAATGATGAATTTTTAGCTATTATTCAAAAAACTGGCTCAAATTATATTTTAATTTTTCTGCTATTTCTCTTACATACTGTTAAAAAGAAATGGCTAGAAGCTGTCCTATCAAACCCTGATTTTTATGTAATATATATATACATATATATATATGTATATATATATATATATATATATATATATATAATTATGTATATAGTCATACATGTTATTGGAAGTCAGAAATGTTTCAAAATTTTTCACAAGGGTGCCTATAAAGCGAGTTAAAAAGATGAGCCTAATCAATACTTGGGTAAGATGAGCCGGTGGGGAAGGATGCTTGTCTCCAAATATGATTGCAGGTCCAGAACACATATTGTGGAAAGAGAAAACTAACTCTCCAGATTGTCCTCTAACATCCACATGTATGATGTGCCACAGAGCTGTGCATAAATAAATAAATAAATAAATGTAATACTTTTTAAAATAAAAAAAAATATTCTGGCCAAATTGCAAAGCATCAGTTCTATGTGACTTCCAAGAATTCACTCTCCAAAAATGATCTTTAAGGCCATAACCTTATTCTCCTTCTATAACATCAAAGTATAAGCAGAGATGTTAATTATTTTCTCTATGAGGTCAGACCTTCAAGAGGAGTGGCAAATCTTGAGCATACAATTATAATGGAGCCACTGTTCCATGGCTAATTACTTATTAGTCATTTTATTGCTAATTTGATTAATATCATTACTATAAACCTTTATGTTGGTTTTGTAAAATGCATTACAAGATAGGTCAATATTCTGGCCCTCATTATGGGGATGAAGAGAGAAGATGTAAAAACTTAATCTGATTGATTACCTCAAGGTCATCCTCTATTGTAAAGATATAACAAAATAAAAATTTGTCCTACCCAATGTCTAACACAGTGAAGAGATCTTCTGATTGCTGACATTAGAAACTAAAGAAGGGCATATTTTGGTTAAATATGTGCTTTACTACAAATTAATAAATTATGCATGGCCGACATCATATTTTAGCAACTCTTTCAATGTGGCAGGTAAATCTGCGCACATGGGATCTTATTTACTGGCATGTTTATATAGGAACTTAGTAGAAGTTTCTAATATTTCGATGGATATTAAATTTATTTATTGCAAAGTTTCTAAGATTAGTACTGGAGAAGTGAGTTGATGTTTGAGAGCACTTGAAGCTTTTACAGGGGACTGGAGCTCATGTCCCACCATCCACAATGGACACCTTCTTGTAACTCCAACTTCAGGGGATCCAACACCTTACATACACACACACACACACACACACACACACTTTGTAGATTTCCAAGGTAGTGCCACAATAAGGAGGCTTTCATGTTCCATTGACTCACGTAGTACTGATGGCCTTGACTGATTCTCTGTTTCTAATCACCTCTTCATAGTCCCCCTATAAATTAAGCTAAAAAAAACCCTTGGATTGACTGGCTGTTTTTTTCTACTTTTGCACAACTCTGCCTTCTCTCCATCAAACACCATGAACTTTGAAAGAAATTTTCCATGTTGGGCCGACCTATCACATCACTCATTTGCACTTAATTAAAAAACAAACACTGTTATTTTAAAACACAGTTTATGAACATTTTATTCCAAAAAATTGTATAAAACATAGGTGAGTGAACCTGAAAAATAAAATAAAATCAGCCCTAATTTCACCATCTGGAGATAACCACTGTCAAAGTTTCGGTCTATAGTTTGATAAACCAATATAACCCCTCCAAGATGAAAAATGAAAATTTAGATCTTCTTAAAAGCACAGTCTTGTAATTCTTACATGAATGATATCAAGTGAGCCCCAGACCCCAGCTCTTAGATAATTTTAAATAAAGGGTAAAACAAATAAACTTTAGCTCAGGTCTCCAAATCTGTGGACCCACGGAATGCTTTTCTTATTGATTTTTGCTAAACCTGGCCACATGCTGGGTCCTCCATCACCCAAGAGTTCTACTCATTGAGACAAAGCAGTATATAGTTATCCTTACTGCTCATAGAAAGTCCCTTCTTTGAAACCCACTAAATTCTGAACAACTCAAGCACAGTATGGCCTCTGTTCATTTTGTATCCCTAAGTCCAGTATATAGTAAGAGCCCAGAAAAAGCTTTGTAAGTGTGGGAAGATGTATTTAAACTACTTTAGCCATGAACCATTGGCAAATCCTATCGTCAAGTGTTTCTGGGAGAGCAATACAGCATCCTGTGTGAAACTGCCAGAGATTTGGGGATGCGTTTTAATGAGGATGAAAGACTCATTTCTGGATGCTTTCCACCTAATGTAATTATTCTTGCTTCTCTACAAACTCACTCTTCTTTGAATTCCTTTTGATTTCCCTTCTGCCTTCTGGAAGCCTCAGTAGGGCCTGGAGGCCATCCACGAGCACAAGTTCCGTTTCACATCAATTTTCCCTTGTACCTGTGAAGTTGCACTCATTTTTTTTATCCACGCCCAAGCCTTCCATTCTTAGCTGGTGAAATGAGGGAGTCGGGGAGTCAATGGCCTCCGCCTCACTCTCCTTCCAGCTCTTGCGCTCCAGATTCCACAGATCCTCTTTCTGCCCAAACTATCATCCCTTAAATGTTTCCAGGGAAAAGAGAGCCGGGGCTAAAAAGCAATTCATCTAGTGAGTGCAGCTGACAGGTGCCTGGAGCAGCAAATCACTCTCAGAAGAACCGTTCCTTGCTGATGCTTGGCTGCATCACTGTGGCTGGGAAGAGCAGTGAGGAGTGTTCCGTGAGTCTTTTCTGGCAGGCATCAGTGAGATAAGTAAACATACTTATATAAAATCCTTACCTTGCCTATCGGAAAGTGTGCAATGCAGACATCTGGGGAAATCTTGCTACACGTTACATTTAAGTCCTTTTTTCTAACATTGATACAGCGGATTTTTTTTTTTTTTTTTTTTTTTTGTGACATTCTACAGCAGGCCAGTCTTAACTTCCACAGAAATCACTGTAGCAAAGCTTCGTATTTCAGGCTGTCAGCCGTATTCTGGGAATTGAGGTGTCTTTGTCCCAAGCTTTCTGTGTGGAATAGCAAGCACGGTGGCTGCCTCTCTCTGCTAGAATATTTTGATGTCTTAGGTCTGTGAATGTACCTGATCCATCCTCCTTCCATCTCGAATTCACAGAAATCGAGAAAAAGAAAATGCCTCCCCTGAAATTTCTGTTGCCAGGTTGCTCTCATTTGAAGAACTAGTCTCCTGAGACGGGCTCCACTCCCGGATCTGAGCGGTTTCCCACAGAACAGAACATTCTGGGTGCAACCGAAGGAAGGTCTTAGTCTACCCTGAAGTAAGTGATCTCAGCAGCCATGTGAAGTCAGGAACCTTGGAACCCACTCACCGGCACGTGGGCCTGATCCTCACTGTACCTTGTTAACATTTTCTACTAAAAACTACCCTTATACATTAATGTTGCTGACTTTGGTAAGACTAGGTGATAATGATAGTGGATGACTCATGGTTAAGAAAGGTTTAAAAGATTCCTCTCTTCCAATGCATCTTCCTGAACCGCACGGATAACCAGCCTTTTGATGAGTACTGGATGGCTCCGGCCTATGGACAAAATAGGAATCCCCAAGAGTGGAAACTATACCAGAATCGGCTAGAAAAATAACGTCTTAGAGTTTTATTGCTATGAACAGACACCATAACCAAGGCAACTCTTACAAAGGACAACATTTCATTGGGGCTGGCTTACAGTTTCAGAGGTTCAGTCCAGTGTCATCATGGTGGGAAGCGTAGCAGCATGCAAACAGACAGACATGGTGCTGGAACTGCTGAGAATTTTACATCTTGATCCAAAGGCAGTCAAGAAGGGATTCTTTTCTGCAGGCAGCCAAGAGAAGGTTCTCTTCCCACTGAGTAGAGTGAGAGCACTAGGAGACCTCAAAGCCCACCTACCTACACAGTGACACACTTCCTCCAACAAGGCCACACCTCCCAATAGTGTCACTTCTCATGGGCCACACATATTCAAACCACCACAAACACTGAAGAAAACTGGTCCACTAGAATGAGCTGACTGGAAATGTGGCTCAGAAGCTGGAAAATGCCCCTCCCCCACCCCACCTTCCTTAAGTCTGGGCTCATTTGATATGCAAACCACTTGTGAGAGAAGCATCTGAATTGCCCCTCAGTGTATGCAGGAAACTTTTACACCATCTCCTACCTCCACCTTTGCCTGTCCTCTCCACCCCCGCCCCTTCCTGGCTTTGTTTTCTCTCCTCCTTTTTCTCTTCTTCCTTCCTCATTCCTTTCCTCTACCTCCTCTTCTCTATCTTCCTTTTTCACTCCTCTTTCTCTTTCCTCATCTGTTTCCTTCTTCCTCAGCATGAAGAATCATCCTCCCCCATCATATGACAAAAGGAAATCACTGTCATTATTATGGATTAATTATTTAATGTTATTCAGTCTATTAAAAGCTGCTTATAGTATTTACTGATCTACATATTACCATGCCAATTATTATTAGTAGGGCCAATTGACACAGAGACCAGGAAATAAAACTTAGGTGCTATATAGGACTGGAAAAAGGGGTCCAAAAAACATAGAACACTTGCATGGTGAGGCTCCCGTTCCTAACTTGGTAATTTGCTGTGGTTTACTCTCTCGCAAGCCTTCTACTGGTGTTTTTATGCAGTAGAAACCTGAAATCAAATCTCATATCAGCAAACAGATGTTCTCTTTGGTGGGAACCTGGTACATCGCTAAAGGTGACGTCCCAGTTGCAGACAAAGTGATGTATCCTGATGATGCAATAAGAACATGACCTTGGGATTGACATCAGCATTCCCACTGTCCTCACTATTTACGCTATAAATTCCTTTGACAAGCAAGCTCCCTAAACACCCTGCACTCTTTCCTACTATATGACATAGAGAGCTTAAAGTGCACCTCCTCAGGCTATTGTGAGCAACAAATAACAGTGCCTCTTCCCTCCTCTTTCTCTAGGCTGAGCAATTGCTATTGAACATCAGTGAGTGACCTCCGCATAGGTTGTAAGAGCTCTTCTGTCCACTTGGGCACTGTGATCTGTGGGTTATCTAAAACTTCAGCTCATTGCAGGGCAGATTGGAGAAAATGGATGCTGGAAGCATTGGATGACCAATTCCTGGTCTGAGACTTGGAAAGGACATTACCAAGTTACAGCAGGGATATCATGTGATGAGAAAGATTTTTTTTCAGTTTAAATGACACCTTGGATTTTGTGATACTATTTAAGAGTTATTCCTTTGACTAGAAGCCTTTATTCCTATAAAAAGGAGATACTCCAAAGAGAACAACAGCATATGAATTCTTGTTCATGTGCAGTTTGTTTTTTAGTCGTATTCTTATTCTCTATAATGCTGTCTCTTTTTTTTTTTTTTGAATTTGTAAAATGTCACATACTCAGATGCATCTATTTTACAGAGTTTTAAAGCTGATAACCTACACCAAAATGCACATTTTTGGTGTTTTTTTTTTATAGTAATTTCAAAGGTGTAACTGAGCTTAGCCATAAATTGCTGGTTTTAGCTCTGCATGGCAGGCAGCATTTGATCACTGACAACTCTGTTTTCTTCTTTGTTTCCTGACTAAAATCTCCACAGTCTCTATAAATATGTAAATTACCAAAATCACTAGTTTTCCATTATTTCTGCCCCTAAGCTGCTTAAAATGTTTCTATACTCTTGCATATGCAGCGCAAAACAGAGCAGCGGGTGACAGCTGCCTTTGGCTCCATTATCAAACCTCTATTTAGCAACTACTTGTTTCAAAATTTCTGATAATAACTTTTCCCCCAGGGTGGGATCCACATCACATGCAGACGTGGGCAGAGCCCAGACTGGACCATCATACAACGGGAATGAAAAGATGGGTGTGTGTTTGTGAAGAGTGTCGAAATCTCACACTGTGGCAGGACAACCTGTGAAGCCATTTTTTATGATAGGATGCAGTTGGTTTTATTTTTATTACTATTTCTTCAACTGGTAGGACTCAAGTAATGAACTTAATATGATGTCTGTTGGGATTTACTTTCCTCTCCTGGGTTCATTGGCCATTAAGTTAATCTGTCATGAGATGGATCGTTGAGTCTCCATGCAGGATAGTACCACTTTGTGGCAGGGAAGGAGAAAAAAATGAATGCTGCATAAATTCATATAGACGTCTAGACATACATATGTGCATCTATCTGTGGGAAACCCAATGGAGGAAGACTGAAAACAAAATAGTAGGAAAGGGTCCTTGATGTGGAATGTCTATGGAAAGAGTCCTGGGATGTGTTTTCACAGCACAATTCAAACCCTAATACTGAAGTTGAGAAATCTGTTTATGACTGCACAGCAGATCTGGCCAACCCCAAGAATGGAAAATGTATCCTGTCAGTATCAGATGCAGAACAGGCCTATGCTAGACATTCACCCACATTAAGACTTGTTCCGCGCCCCTCCTGTGTCCCCTTTTCACCCGTGGAAGAGAAACATGAGAGGCAGAATTCGGGTATCACCACAGCGAGGCTTTAATCTGTATCAGCAGACATGAAAGACCACGGAAGGGGCAAAGACAGGAAGAGGCACAGCTTAAATACACCCTAGAGTGACGTGTTCACTTCTGATTGGCTGTTCACTCATCACCCAATATTATGCCTCGGGATTGGCCAGTGACTTTGGCGGGCTTTCTGCCTTTGCACCTGCGCAGTTAATTGTTTACTAGTGGGAGGACACGATGTCTGCGCCATCTTGGAATGGCGGATACTGACATGCTCACTGTGGCTCCCAACAAAGACTTGATGTGCATGGCCCAGGACCCTCTCCGTCTGAATTTATTTGACTCTTCAAGGCTATGTCATACACCCAAATCCTAGAAGAATCTGCACTAAACCTAAGTCAGAATTACAGTCTCGCTGAAATAAAAAAACCCATTAGATTTATGTGCAACTTCACCCTTTGAAGATCCTTCATGCTGTCCAAGAAAAAGAATAGGGCAAAGACATTGACAATGAGGATCCTTCCTTGACATATTAGAAGATAGAGTCAAAGAAATTAAATAGGACACTAGTGGGAAATAGGTGAACTAGTGCTGGAGAATTGTCTTATTCCCCAGCTGTCCTCATGGATATAACGTCTTGTTGGAACAGCCACCTTCTTTGCTCCCATACGCTCTGTAACTGTTTTCACACTGCAGCAGTATTGACTGGTTGTGACAGGAATCTTACAGTTCTAAAAGCCGGCAATGCTTGCTATCTGGCTGTTTACAGAAAGGTTGCTAAGCAGTGACTGAAAACACAGGTCCCCCAAATCTGCCCATTAAGCCCAAGGGGATGAAGCCAGTTCGTAATATATCTAAGGAACTTGTCTGGTGATTGTGTGGACCCAGAGCTCATTGTTATAGGACATCTGCTCCCTCCATGTGGATGTATTTAGCCCTCTATTGTTCTGTTGTATGGTTCCATGTTTGTATTTGAGGGTATTCAATATTCTTCCATAGGACTCCAGAAGAGTACTATCCAATGCCCTTCTCGCCCCTCCCCCACCCCACATGCTTCCCAGTGGAATGTAGACAAGTGTCATCAACAGGTTTCTTTTGAAGTTCTTTGTCACTATACATGTCTCATTTAAGTAACAGATATTCCCTCACAGGGCAAGAACCAGTTTCTTATCAAAATGAATGGTCTCTTGGCTCTGCTCAGCCTCCATCAGTCTGATGAGTGTGCTCTAACTTTCTCCCTTCTCCCTTCTCCCTTCTCCCTTCTCCCTCCTCCCTCCTCCCTCCTCCCTCCTCCCTTTTCTCCCTCTCCCCTCTCCCCTCTCCTCCCTCTCCCCTCTCTTCTATCCCCTCTCCTCTCCTCTCCCCTTTTTCCCTTCTTTTTCCCTTTCTCCCTTTTCTCCCTTTTCTCCCTTTTTTCTCCCTTTTTCCTCCCCCTTTCTCCCTTTTTTCTCCCCTTTTTCTCCCTTTTTTCTCCCTTTTCTTCTCCCTTTTCTTCTCCCTTTTCTTCTCCCTTTTTTCTCCTTCTCTCCCATCTCCCTCCTCTCCCCTCTCCTCCCCTCTCTCCTCCCCTCCCCTCTCTCCTCCCCTCTCTCCTCCCCTCTCTCCTCCCCTCTATCTTCCCCTCTCTCCTCCCCTCTCCCCTCTCCCCTCTCCCCTCTCCCCTCTCCCTCTCCCTCTCCCTCTCCCCCTCCCCTCTCCCCTCTCCTCTCTCCTCCCCTCTCTCTTCCCCTCTCTCCTCCCCTCTCCCCTCTCCCCCCTCCCCTCTTCCCTCTCCCATCTCCCGTCTCCACAGGCAGTTAGCTGGTAGTTGGCAAGTATGTTTGGGGAAGGAGATACCTCCTAAGATCCATGGCTATCATTGTCTAAGGGATTGGTGACAGCAGAAGACAGATAGATGTGTGTGAGAAGGAAACTTGCATGATTGCTAAGGTGACTGCCCTTGCCTCCTGCTGCCTGCTTCAGGGGCCTGACTCTGTCCCTGCTTCCAGTCATTCTCTTTATGAGCCTGGTCATCACTGGGTAGGTAGAGGAATGCCACCAATGTAGGACTTGAGATTCATGGAAAGAGAAGTTAAAAATTTCTCACAGCGAGTTCACTGAAAAGTTCACCTTCCTTCATCCAAAAGGCCTCATACAAATGAGCAAAAGCCGACGAGCTTGTTTCTTTCAAATTCTGCAGATAGTACAGTAGAGCTGACTGAAGCTGGGGGAATTGTTCTGACCAGTCTATTTGTATTTCTAAAAAATTAGAAAAAGAAAGCCTCTTTTTTTCACCAATACAACAAATCACATGTAATTAATATGCCACTAAATTTTCTTTGAAGAAATAGTAGTTTTCACAAACAGATTTTGTAACTATATCTTTACTTATTAGTACGCTCAGCACACTAGTGCATAAAACCTTCTTTGTGTCTCGTTGGCAGATGGCACTACTAATTGTCAATGCTAGTCAGATTTTTAGAGACAGAATTCATCTCTTGATGATGTTTTCTTTAAAAAAAAAAATTGAGTGTTCTGTCAAATGTTACATGAGCTCCTTTGTGGTAGGTGAACATTATACATTGTTATGTAGCCTGTAACCTAGGGCTAAATTATTTATTTGAGGCTTTTGTGTGACTGAGCAGAAATCCTTATAAAAGGTAAAACTGCAGTATTCTTGATGTCCTTCTTTTAAATTGCTCCTAAGGAGTGGGTGTGGAATTTCCTCTGGACATTTCTTTGACTGCTTGGCTGCATGAGTGAACCAATGTCACAATGGTTTGGCCGAGGTTATCATTGCCTACAGCATCCTCTGGGCTTGCTTTCACATCTGGCTGTCTCAATTGCCTTTACAAACCAAGATCTGTGATTCAGCCTGGCCAAACTGTGGGCCTTCTGTATGAGGTGGGCATATCGGTTGACAAGCAATGTGGGAATCTGACTTTGAGTTTCTCTCCATCTTTTTACAAGACAGCACAACAGCCCAAGGATCAGCTGGTAGGATGTCACTGATGGTCATAAAGCCCAAACTGGGACCCAAATGAGGCACCTATACTTCTGTGATCTAAGCAGCAAAAGAGCTCTGCAACTTCTGGTCAACCCTTTCCTTTGAAAAACCCAAACACAGCTTTCTTAGAAATGCCCTTCTGTTGATGAAAAATTTTCCTTTATTACACATTTTTGAAGATTTGTGGGATTGTCTTTTCCTAGTACCCTGACTTTTGTTGTACCACTTCCGTCCTATGTAACAAATCGACCCCATGTGTGGAGACCTGAGATAATGATGAGCCATGAATCTGTGTCAGACGAGTGGCTGATCTCAGGTAGTCTAGCCAAGCATATGCTCCCCATTAACTACTCTGATGACGTGGAAGCTTCTCATTCACCTATCTGATGATGAATGGAACTGGGCAAAATCTCTCTTGTTATTTGCCATGTTTGGCCAGATTTTCCCACGTGGTAGTGACATATTTGAAGGAGTGACACATTTAAGACCTCTCAATGCTGCAGTTTGAAAGTGGAACACCATTGCATATTCATACTTTTGGTGAAAGCCAGTTAAAAAGCTACTCAAAAAAAATAACACACACACACAACAAGGGAGAAAGACTTTATCTGTGGATAGAAAATGTGTGTGTAAACAAGGGGACCATACAAAAGAGATTTCATACTACTTATCCAGTCCTAGCTCTATTAGGAGGAGATTGAGGCTGTATCCCATTAACTGGATCCAGTAACATGGAGGAAAGAAACTTTATAAAAGGCATAATTGATCAATTAAAAAATTGGAACATAGACAATAGATAATAGTTTTGTCCCAATGTTAAATGTATTGAAATCGAAAGCTCTTCTTTAGTAATACAACATCCTAGTCTCATGAGATACATCATCATACACTGTTGTAGCATTGCGTTTTCCCCAAGTATAACTTGATAACTTCTCATCACTATCACAGAGCAAAGAAAACCTTAGGCCAGTAGTCATGACAACAGATTAAGCAGAGCAATCTAGTGATGACTAGGCCTATGGTAATTGAAGTGGACTTTCAACAACCTTTAAAGGATGAAGGGGTGTCTAAGAACTCTCGCCTTGGATTCCAGCCATTATTCCTCCCTGCCACCAGCTCCACGTGACCTTAGGTAGTACTAGTGTACACAAGAGTTGGAAAGTTGACAGAAAGCGGAATTCTGTGATGAGACTTCAGCGAAATGTTGATTCAGATGAGATGGGACTAATACTGGTTACTTGCAGTCAACATGACAAAAATCAGAGTCACCTTAGAAAGAAAGAACTTCAGCTGAGGAAGTGCCGTCATCAGACAATGTAGGAATAGGTAGATGGCATTTTCTTAATTAATAACTGATGGGGGAGGACCAAACCCACTGTCATCAGTGCCACTTCTCCACAGATAGTTCTGTACTGTAGAAAAGCAGACTAAGCAAGCCTTGTAGCAAGCCAT
The DNA here is from genome assembly GCF_011762505.2 of Arvicanthis niloticus. Lineage (NCBI taxonomy): Eukaryota > Metazoa > Chordata > Mammalia > Rodentia > Muridae > Arvicanthis > Arvicanthis niloticus. The sequence goes on along the minus strand of NC_133436.1, from coordinate 18,528,196 downwards.
TCCTCCATGGTCTCTGCTTCAGTTCCTGCCTCCAGGTTCCTGCCTTGTATTTCTGCCTCAGCTTCCTTCCATGGTGTATTGTGTCTTGTAAGACAAATAGGCCCCTTGCCACTGAAGTTGCTTTTGTTCAAATTAGTTATCAGGGGTTTTTCAGGGATGCTGTTATTTTTGAGTCACCTGGGCTCCTATAAGTAGCCAAATAAACTCATTGGTTCACCAAGCTGGACTTGAGCAGAGTAGTTCCGCTAGCCTCTCATTGGTACTCTATCTGGGGTGAACAGCCATTCGTTCATGTCTGTCCAAGAAAAGAGTTATGATGTATGCTGGACCCTCAAATTGTTCTGGAACGACCATTGTCTTTACGTTTTGCATTTATAACAAGACAATGAATGTTATGGAAATGAGACAGCAGATAGAACATATATTAGGTGACTCTTATTTTGCATTTTTTTCTGTAAACTTAAAATTATTTCTAACTGAAATAAAGTAAAAATAATTTTTTAAAGACAAATAAGCTTGATGCTGATCTATCACCTACTGGTTGTGCCTCCTAATCCTTTTAATTTTGGACTCTTCAGTAGTTAAGGAAAAACACCAACTTGCCTTCTCTTGAAGATAAAGCAATCTGTCACTTGATTGGCAACATGCCCAAGTCTACATAGTAGACATTCCATAAATGGCTAGTGTTTACTCCAAATAGACTCATACTCAGGCTATCTTCTATGTGACTGCCTTGCTACTGGAAACATTGTTTTAGAGTAATTTGAAAGCTTCAAGAAAACAAAGAGTGTATTTTATAATGGCAAACAATTAGGATGTAGTGACCCCAGAACTGAATTGAATTAAGAGCAATCTACCCTCTAGTCCAAGGACGGGAAATAGATCAGGTGCTATGCCTGACCTTTGGCTAAGTAGTATAAGTTGTTTCTCCTTTTATTTTTATTTATCCATCTAATGGCAAAGAAGAAAGTCTAACAAGACATGACATTTTCTAAAACTACTGGTTACTAATACATATTGACTGACCAAGTCTCTTACTACCCCAAGATCTAAGACCTCTGAGAGAGTAAGTCTGTGAGCTGTTTCCACTGGGATCTTTTGTGCCAGGTTAAAGTTCCTGTGTTCATTTAGAATGTGACTTATAACTTCTGGGCCACAATGTTTTTTGTTTTTTTTTTTTTGTTTTTTTTTTAAGATTTTAAGTAAGTAATCATGTTCCTGAAGTTAAATTCTCTAAGACCTAACAAAAACAAACACCAGAAGGCAGTAAGTGTCACCACATCCCAATGATTTATGGCAGGGAAGGAGGATGAAATTTATAACCCTGGCGCACAACAAATTCATTGTCATTAGCATTCTGAATATTCATGTGCCGCTGCTCTTTCATCTTAAATATCTGCTTTTAGCTCTTTCAAGAGTAAAAAGTAACACTATTCCTTTAGTCAGGAAAGACCTGACTATAATTTTTGATTCAATGTGAAGTATAAATTTTCATTTTTAAAGGTGGCTTTTATTTTATTTATTTACTGACTACTCGTGGTGCTTGGAATAGAACACAGGACCTTATGTGTCCAAACTTCTAAAATGTGTTCCAATATTGTGTTTTTTCCTTCTTTATCTCCTTCCAAAGTTCTTTTGAAGATATGTGAAATTGTACCATTTCACAGCTAAAGAAGACTTAAGAGACTGTCTTACTCATTATCTTTTGAGACCAGAGAGGTGATATGACTTCATAAAGACGACAATTAGTGACCATCAGACTCACAGATGACCCAGTACCTACCTAGAGCTCTTATTTTTAGTATGATGTGTGATTTTTCACTAAATCCTTTTATAGAAATTATTTAGTCATTTGTAATTTGATTCAATTTTCAACATCTCTTTGAATTCAAAAATCACTTGAGGCAAATTATTAGCAGTATGTAATTGAAAAGATTGTCATCTCCAAAACTTTCCCCTCAAATTTTCTTCAGTGGTATCTGCACTCCATGGAGTTGGTCCTCGCAGCAGAGAGAGGTGAGCAGAGATCATTTGGATCATAACTGGATTTTCCTTTGTGACATTCTGGAGAGCAACACAGCAGTGGACGGCTTGAGGCTCTGAACAGTATGTCTTCTTGAAACAGTAAGAAAACACCATAGGTGGTCAGCACTGAGTTGAATAAGCCCAGAACTGAAGTCCATCTTACTCCCCACAGCTGTGAGGGCCACTGTGTTTTTTATCTCTACCACAAATTTTTACAGCTACAAGGAGCCAGAAAATAAGACCTGAGTTGATTTAACTCCAGAGTTTAGACAATCCAGTATATAATAATCCTTAATGACATGTATATTGCAGCTCTTCTGAGACAGGCAATGGTATAGAGTAAAATAATGTCTATTAGCTAGTGGCCATGTGAATGAAGTAACAAGAAATAGCAATCAAAATATCCATGATTCTATGACTATACCAAAGAACACTTTTCTGGCACAAAAAAGGAAAATGCTAACAAACTCACTCTCACTCTCTCTCTTTCTCTTTCTCTCTTACACACACACATACACAGATGCATGTATGCACACACAAACACACACAGACATGCCCATGGACACACATGCACAATTATAACAAATGAATGAAAGAAATTATATAAAAATACAATAATAACTTAGTGTTATTATTAATGACTTGGGTGTGGCTCAATAGTAGAGCACTTGCTTCATATGTGTAAGGCTCTAGACTCCATCCCTAGTAACAAACAATTGTATTTTTCTTTATATTTGTTTTTTTTTTTAATAGTACATCCTTCTTATAGAATCTTCCAGTTACACCTATTTGCATCCATCAGAATCCTTTTGGCACCCTGTTCTTATCTTTGGGACAGCACTCAGGATGATGCTAACGTTTCTTGGTCATCCCGCCTCCCTTCTTCCACAAAAACTCTCTGCAATGTCTAAGGAAACCAGAATGATTTTAATAGTTGCCATCATTTTTGTGCATTTTTGAATGATGCTATTGTTGCGATTTTGTAATGTGAAGATGGTGGGGGGTAGTTCCAGGCATGTGTCGGTTGTTAGGAGAAAGTTCTCCAATTTAGTTATAAGGCTAAAGATGAATCTGCTCCCTTTCAAATTCTCAAATATATAAACTGTATCTCCAGGTAGAATTCTTATTAAAATCTTACGGTTATGAGTGTGGGTAGGGTGAGCTGGGTAAGTAAGGATATTTCTTGGATAATAAATGTAATTCTCCAATCAGTTCTGTAATTAAATTAGAATTTAAAGCTAAAAACCCAGACGTTCAATGGCGTGTTCAATAACTCGTGCTGGGATCGACTCCTTCAGAAATGCTTATCTTTCCAAGGGGCATAGTTAATTTCTTCAGTGCTCTGTAAATTATTACAGAAATTACAAATCTACTAGAAAATCCATACAACTAATTGTAAATTAATAGATTCCTAAGTGTGAAGGAGCGGGTAATAACGTAGATGGGTTCTTCAAAGCTCATGACTGTCCCAGCATCAAGGGCTGGGGGCTCCAGCTGCTTCATGTGACATCTTCAAGTGTAAACACATTTCTTCCTTCCCCCTACCTCTCCCCACCCACCCCCTCACTTCCCACTGATTTAGTCTGCCACCGCAGAGAATAACATTTCCATTAGCCACCTACTGTTAAATCGCAAAGTAACGATGATAAAAAAAAAAAATCCAAACAAACCAATAGAGGAACAACTGGGGTTACTGTCGGTCTCCAACGTTGTGTGTGGCATATTCGAGAAAACGGAAAACAAGAGGCAAGGTTAAATAAATTGTATATCTAACGGGGAGCTCTGGATTGTGGGTTTGTATGAAGTACAGATCTGAGTACAGTAAATATGTAATCATTTGGTTGGTATCCTGAACAATTTCTCTTCACTGCTACTCTGTGGAGCCTTGAATTTTAGTGTGGATTAGATGGTTGTTTCTGTGTATATGCCACACCACTGCCAGTCAATCTAGGGCAATTACAGGCTTGTCAATAGAAAATCAACAATTATCATAATTATGCTGAGGTAATCAATGAGGTTGCCAAGGCCTTGCTGTGTCCTATGCATACAGAAGGAAACTATGTAAGACTATATTAATTCAGCCCTGCACAGTTGACAGAAGGCTTTGGTACTGCATTTTTGTTTGTTTGTTTTGTTTTGCTAGGAGTAGGTTAGGGCAGATGTTAATCATATTCTATAGATAAGAGAAACTAATTCAGAGAGGTTACAAAACCCACACATGTCTATATATAGCTGCTAGCTGAAATGCTTGCCGCAGACTGATTGTCCCACTCTAGGGATGCTGACATAAAGTTCTCTTTTTTCAGTTCTTGATGTGGTTGTCTTGGGAATTGTCTTGGGACTCAGCTTAGAATCAAGCTCTAAGTTTACACAGTATGTTCACACCTGGGCCATGCAGTGTTAAGGGTAGAGGACTTGCAAGGACATCTGTTCTAACAGTGGCAGCTATCACCAGTGAAGAGACTGCGTAGACGGATACAGATGCCTCCATCTCCTCTAAGTCTTTCTAGCTGCCAGATATGTTGGAAATAGGTTAGTGTAGGTCTTGCTTATTCTTTAATGAAGTAGGTAGCTTGGTACCTAGCACAGAGACCTGGAAAGGCACCTAGCATTCTGACCACTAGGGCCTGTTACTTTTTCAAAGGTTAGAGACACTCATTGACCATGTATCTGTGATATCTGCGGTTATGATCAGTTTTGTCAACTTTAACACAACCTAGAATCACTTGGAAAGAGTCTCAAGGAGGGATTACCTATATCACATTGGTGTTCAGACATATCTCTTGTCTTGATTGCCTTTACTGACATGGAAGACCCAACCTGCTAGTGAACATTGCTTAGTTTGTGCAAATGTAAAGAGGATACAACACAGATGAGTGTTCATGCATTCATTTTTCTGTCTCTGCTTTGGACTGCGAATCTGACTAGCTATGTCAAGTTCCTTGACTTACCCATGATAATGGACTGTATCCTGACATTGTAAGCCACATAAACTCTTTATCCCTAAGTTGTCTTTGTCAGCATATTTTATTATAGCCACAAAAACGACACAGTGATATACAAAGACTTCTGCTCCCAAGCCAATTTCAGTGTTGATGGGATGGGGTGGTAAGAAGAGCTTCCCAGACCTCTCAGCTTCTGGCTAAAAGGTGGGCCAGGGAGCGTTTCTACTAGGAACTGATTCCAGCTAAAACTGGTTGAATCTAGCCATCACTGGTTTAACAGTGACACACTCTCTTGCTTCTTGGGCTGTGGTTTAGGCCTAATTTACAAAATAACCAGACTGTGGCTATTACATGTCCACTTGATCAGGAACGATGGGTTTCTAGGATGAAATGGTTTTAATTTAAGGCAATTTAACCAAGTTATAAAGAGCCTCCTTAATGCTGTTATTTGACATTTTTTTCTCCATATTCACATATGTATGTTGTGCTTTGAACAGTGAAAGCCCAGTGAAAAAAGATTTCAATCTTAAGTTGATCTAGTCAAGCCGTCACTATTAAATCAAAATACAAATTCAACCTATATAAATAAACCAAAAAAAACCTAAAGTAAAGATAGATATATAATAACCATGATGATTGAGGATTGTTGATTTAATGTCTTAAAGAACTCAGCTTTTAAATATATAACTGGAGTAAATATAAATTGATTTCTACCTCAAGTTCCTTTCAAGTCATTAATTATATATGAAGCTTAGTATTTACAATATGAGTTTGAGGGCTAGAAAAATGGCCAAGTATAAAGAGTGTTTGCCCTTTTTCCAGAGGACCCACCCATGTTTGGTTGCCAGCATCTATATTATACAAAGGTGTAAAGCCCTGTACACAGAAGTATAGAGGGGCTCTGTGGGCTCCTGCATACATGTAGCATACATTCACACAGACATACATACTCATAAATAAAAATAAAATAAATCTTTATTTTAAAAAAAAAAGTGTGCCCTGGAGGCACTGTTATTGATTAACTGTTAAGGTTGCATTAAAAATATATATACTCAGGTAAAAAAAAAAAAAGTAACTAAAAACTTTTTTAAACAAAAAATATATTGAAGTAAAAGTCCATGATTGAATACCAGTTGGCAAGGAACATTAGTGAATCTCTGTGGTCTAAAGTAATTATTATGTTGAACTTTCTCCCAGCTGCGATGGTGTGAGGGGACAGGGCCTTTGGGAGGTGACAGATCATTAAGAGCACTAGTGTCCATATAGGAAGGGACACTGGGAGGTTTGCTTCCCCTGTCTCTCTTCAAAATGGACAGAGGCAGAGATCAAAGACTGAGATGAAAAAAATCAAAAGTCTTCATATCCACTGGTTTGCCATCTGTCTTTTTTCTTCCATAGAAAAGTTAAAGTTTGACTTTTGAGTTTTGTTTAGCATCTTTCTATTTTAACATGCTTTAGTACTATCTTCAAATACTAGCCACGGTGGTGCATTCCCTTCATCTAGCACTTGGGAGGCAGAAGCAGGTGGATCTCTGTAATTTCGCGGTTTAGCCTGGTCTCCAGAGCTAGTTCAGGCCAGTCAGGGCTTTAGAGTGAGTCTCTGTCTCAAAAAAAAAATTTCTGAGGGTTGCATAATTTTAGTGGCTACACAATATAATGCTTTATAGGGGATCATTTCAGCCATCTGTCCATAAAATCCTGACTGGGAATTCCCATGTTTACTACTTGATCTTTTCCAGATCAGGTGGCTGCACACATCATAACTATCTGTAGAAGAAAAAAGAAGTAAAATTCATTAGTTCCAAAATATTGACGTGACAGAGGGTGTTTGAACTTTTTCCACTTTGGTAAAGGCTTTAAGCAGTCCCAAACCTAAGCTAATATCCAAGTCAAGAACTTGAGATTCCATTAGAAGGTGCAATACAGATACAGTCCAACCCATCAATTCCTATCAAATGAGCTCCGGGGGATTATATGCCACATCCAAAACATGTAATGGTTGGGAGATGAAAGAGAGAAGCTCTCCTGATTCAGATGCACCTTCTCACCTGTACCAAAAGTCTCAACCCTGATAGATACAGGAGTCCTTTACAATATACATCCATCCCATTTTCTTTTTTTCATCCTGAAATGTGATTCAGAAATAATATAACTTACATGCACCTTTTCAATCTATTTACATTTCCTTAAGACTGGAAAAATGTATATATTTTGCATGTACAAGTGTTTTACCTGTGTGCAGCTATGTATTACATGTGTCAGCAATGCCTGCAGGGACCAGAAGGAGTGACCCAACTGCTGGGACTGGAGTTGCAGACACCTAGGAGACATTGTGTGGGTGCTGGGAACCAAATTCTGCTCATTTTTAAATGCAGTATGGGCTCTCAAGCTCCTTGTTCAGTCACTCAACTTAAAACTTAATAGGATTAATAAGTAAAAGGAAATCATAATTAAAATGTAGGTATTTTGATCTTTATTCTTGGACATGGCATCATTGGCAAACATAGCTCATAATTATGCCCAGTCTCTATAAAAGTGACTGCTATATACACAGGCTAACACATGCCTGTGATATGGAGAATGAATGCAGTACTCCTGGAATCACTACCACTGTTAATTCAATTTTCTCAACATCTGAATAAATCTTTCTAAGACACTGAGAGAAGAGAATCTATACATAGTTCTGAATTCCTAGAGAATTCAAAGACTCTTAAAATCTATGTCCCCAAATCATTTAGTTCTGTGTTTGAAGTGAAGTAGTTGTGGGATCAGGAAATGACAAACTGATTTCCCTTTCACAGATATACAGAAGGACATTCACCCATTACATAGAGACAGTTCATTACCGTGTGGAGCTCTGATCCACACTGTGGAATATATAAGCATCTCTAGAAATCGCCTATGATACTGAAACCCCCCACCATTTGACAAAACAAGACAGTGCTCCTACACATTTCAAAAAATTTCCCCTGGGAAGTATGAACTCTCCTAAAGAATATCTGATCCAAGACCAAACTGCTTCCCTTTGTTGTATTTTAAGAGATTTCTGTTCTGCAGATTTGGGGAGAAAGCTTTTGTTATTGGTGGTGCAAAAAGATGTTCTGTGTAAGACAGAATGTGATCATAAGTTGCTTGTTCATTCTTCTCCTTTAAGAACAACAAGTATGGTGGCTTAGGGGATGCAGATGGTTTATGTTCTGGGTTAAAGGGCTAGAGAGCTAGCTCAGTGAGTAGAACTGTGTACTGGTCTTGCAGAGGACCTGGGTCTACTTCCCAGCACCCACATCAAATTCACAACTGCCCGTAACTCTTCTAGACTCCTCCCACATCTGTACTCACATGCACATGCAAACTCATAGACACACATACATATATGCAGAATTTTAAAAGAATAGAAATAAATATTTGAATTAAAAAACTCAAAATGTTGAGTCTAATGTAAGAAAAATGGCGCCTGATGGTTCTCCTACCTCAGATGAGATCAGAGCCCCTTCATTTGCAACCCACCTGTACCAAACACACATAGGCTTTGTAGTTAGGTTCCACTTCTCCCCACGTTTCAAAATTATTTACTACAGATAGAATTTTTGTTTTTTCCTTACAGAGTCTAAGCTCAATAGAACATAGACCTCAAATCCAAGGCTCTGCTTGACAATCTACGTCCCCCTCAGAATTTTACTCTGCATACCCTACGAATCCTACGTATCCTATATCATCTTGTTGAATAGCAAAAGGAACATTGTAGAAATTAATATTTGGGTTTTTTGAATCAGATTGACAAAGCCACTTCTCAGTTAGATGCTGGGTGTTTCTGAACAAGAAGTGAGAAAAACTCAATAAATTCATATTTAACTTACAGAATGTCATAGAAGTTTCTGCTGTGCTTGAGAGCAAGGAAACATACTGCCAGTCTGTTCCTTCTGATAAGAACATCCTTTGAATTCCAATTTGACTGTGTATGTCTCTTTATTGTACAAAAGCCTGTGGCAATCAATGAGAGCGACTTTCCTATTTGGTTTCATCAGAATTTGCATATCAAAAATATTCAATGATGCAGTCATATATCACAACAATATACAGTTCAAGCATGATATTTTTCTTGGCATTATTTAAATAAAAAGACACCTTAAAGCAACACTTTTTTTTTTGTATGTTCTAAATGTTCTCCAAGGCAGCCCTCCATATCTAGCTTTCATTTTACATATTTTACATAAAGAGATAGAGAAATGCAATAATGTGAATTTTTTTCTTCTGGAACACTAAAATCACTTTTCCGTTGTCTTGTTTTAGCATTATATATGGCACATTTGTAGACTGGGAGCAGACGAGCAGCACTCCTGTTTTATAAGTGAGCAAGATGAATCACAGAGGTGCTGATAGGCAAGAACAAAGGCCTGCACCAAATACATCACAGGACACGGGGGCTTGTCAGGGAGCTGGCATCTACAGTAGCTAGAAGGGAGATGTCCAAGAGTCTTGCTGACTATCTTGAACCGGGCTTATATGCAAGTGGTCTTATCCACAGCTTGGCGCACCCAAGAGGGTCATTTTTATTCAAGTCCTCACAGAATGACAAGCAAGTATGTCACTGGGATTCTCTTGGGGATTTTACTTTTCATAGCTAGCAACTGGAAAATACTTCAGTCACATATATAATAAAATTATTTTTCTATTACAACTTCCCTCCCCCCTGCCACATTAAATAAGATCGTATTGTATAGCCCAGTCTGGCCTTAAACATGGGACTCTCATGTCTCAGCCTCTGGCTGGAAGTTCAGGAATGTTCTACTACACCCAGTTCCTTCTTTTTCTCCTTGAAGTGAAAGCATAGCTGTAACAGATCTTGCAGAATAGAGTGTGTGAGTGTGTGTATGTGTGTGGTGGTGGTGGTGGTGGTGGTGTGTGTGTGTGTGTGTGTGTGTGTGGTGTGGTGGTGGTGGTGGTGGTGTGTGTGTGTGTGTTGAGATGGGGAGGGATGATATTAAATTTTATAGGAAGAGATGCATGCCACACCCACACAGCTGTGTGCAGCCTCAGAGAATGTAGCTGTGTGTGCGCAGTACACACTCAGACAGGCTGTTCATGCAGTAGGCTTGTCTGTTAAAGGATCACCCAATGACTGCTGTGTTTTAAACCATTTTTATGACGAAATTATGATGATATTGCCAAATTGGTGTTTTATATTTTATACTGTAAAAAGAGTAGACACATTTCCTGTGAGGCAAAACATGAAAAGAAAAAAAAAAAAAAAAAAAAAAAGACCCAAACCAGGACAACAAGAGTCAGCCCTTCAGTGGAAGCCAATGTCTTTAACCAAGACAGAGCTGTGTAACAGCTTTCAGTCTTGCTTCATCTCTTTCTCCTTTGGGACAATGTAGATCAAATCCCATCCCACACATAAGAATGAGAGGTACCAATATTCACATTAAACAATAGACTGGGCAAGCCGTGCTCATGAAGATAGAGTCCAGAACAAAACAGAGTCAGTTTAGGCTGGGAGACAAAAGTGATGGTGGTCTTCCAGCACAGATGGGGTTGTGCACAGGAGAAGGATGGAACCCAAGGAAAGCAAATCTGGGGGTGGGGTGGAATTATTGGGGGGTCAAAGTTTCAGAAGGATATAAAACTACTATATTAATGTAAGGCAGTAAGAAAAAAAACCCTAATTAAGAAATTTCATACCTCATGCTCCTTACTCTCTAGGATGGAGATTGTATCAGGTAAAAGAACCTGTAGCTGAGATGTCCTTCCTTGCTGTGTAATGTCAGGAAAAATAACTATTGTCTCTAAGATTTGCCCTCTTTAGGGTTTTTAGAAGACCCTTTATAATTCTAACCAATATAAACTTCCACAAAACCCCAGAATAACCCAGAGTAATGCAAATGTCACTTTGTTATACCCAGTGTTAAAAGCAACAGAAATTACAAGAACGATTACTTAAAAGATATCAGTTCTTCCATGAGCTCAAATGGAGAATATTCATTATAAAGCAGAGAAAACATGCCTGCTCCGTGTTCCAGAAACTACATCACCCCAAAGGAAGAGAAATGTGTCAGAAGATACCAGGTTATGTGCTGAAATAGGACATATTTTCTGGTTGCAAAGGACCTTTCATAGGTCATTCACTTGCTGGTTTTGCTGTCACAGTGCTTAATACTGCCCTTTAAAGGTCAGTGCTGTGGGTGTGCTCCTGGGCACTTCCTGATATATTCCTCTGATTTAATTCTTCCCCATAAAATGCACCCTGTGCTGGGGCAGGGTGCACAGGGACCTCACCTACTCTGAGTGTGGTGGGGAACATGTTCCCTCTTGGATTATAAGCATAGGTTGTTAGAGATGATGGGGGGGGGGAGAGAAAAAAGAACATTTTGATGTGAAGCTTTGCTATCCATCCTGATAAGGCATGAGGTTGTTGTGAAACATCCCCATAGGTTTATGTTTGGACACTTGGTGTCCATCTGGTGATGCTGTTTTGGAAGATTGTAGAATCTTTAAGAGGTGAGGCCTTGATGGAGGAAGTGGATCACTGGTGATGGGCCCTGAGGCTTTATGGGTTGGCCCCACTTCCTGTGCATGTTCAACTTCCAGAGTGTGAGTGCAGTGTGACCAGCCAGGTTCCTGACCTGACACCACAGCTTCCCTGCCCTCTGCCATATTTTCTCCACCATGATGGACTGCATTCCTTTGGAACTGTAAGCCAAAATAAACCCCTTCTCCCTTAAGCTACTCTTGTCAGGATTTTATGTCATAGCAATAGGAAGAGAAACTAAGACAGAAGTCATTCTAGAAGTAAAATTTTCCAGCAAGCTATGAATGCTAATTATATAGTAAAATATTATAGCTTTGAAAACACTGACTCTGTAGAATGTATCCATTACACTCTGTCTCTGTGATGGTCAGTTCTCAACATCAACTTGCCACAACCTGGAATCAACTAAGAAGAGTACCACTGAAGAAGTGCCTGTATCATTGGCCTGTGAGTATGTCTGTGGGGGATTGTTTAATTTGTGATTGATGTGAGAAGGAAGGCCCAGCACACTGTGGGTGACACCAATCCCTAGGTAGAGAACCCTGAAATATGTAAAGCAAAAGCAGCAAACAGACAACATGAGTGTGTCCATTTCTCTCTGTTCTTGGCTGTGAATGTGGTATGACACCTTCGGGCTTCAAGCTCTAAGCTCCTGCAATAATGGATATGACCTGGAATTGTGAGACCAGTTAAAGGAGTTTCATCACAAAATAAACAAACCTAAGACAAGCTCTCTGGCTCCAGCAACAGAGAATGCTGAGTGACCTGTGAGTGAATATTGTGCTTTCTACTAACTGTATTGATTGTATGTTTCCTTTATGAAGGTCTTTAAGTCGGGCTAGCAGTTGTATTAGAGACCTCCTACCAGAAAGATTATCTTTGGGAGAGGGGATACAAGTGAGACACAATGAAGAAGTGAAACCAAAGAAATATGTCACTCATAGGTTCTAGACAGGTTACAGATGTTGATGACATGTCGGCTTAGAGTCCTTTTAGCCTTCCTGATAGAAATCAGAGGTTTCAGGGCTTTTATACCTCCATCTTTGGTAGCCAGCAGTAGACAAGTAGCAAGTACTACCCCCTAGTGTTAGTTTCCAAACATGCAGCCATTGGGTGTAAGGACCCTGGAACCTTGGCAAAGCCCAGGATCTACTATAGATTCCGGTTATCAGCCTGGAGTCTTTAGGCCCTTGGCTGTGAAGACTTGGAAGCTCTTTAGATCTCTTCTGATGGCTAGCCTCGAGAGCCTCTAGTTTCTTCCAGTCTTTTATTTACCCTCTACTTTCTCATTAAGTTTCTCCCTGGGCTTCCCTGCCCTGGTTGCTCTCAAAGTGTTCAGCTACTTCTTCCCTGTCTTCTACACCTCAGTGGCAACTACCTGGGTAACTCTGGGTCCCTGCTCATCAGGGGTTGTATTCAGGAGCTAAAGTAGAAGATAGGGCACCTGACACTTCTTGGGAGCCTGAGCATATGATGAGCAAGGAAAGAACTGAGAGCCAGAGCTGGCCAGCATCATTGAAGCATGGGTGTGTGGAATCCAAGTAGGGGGATGTGATTTCTGGCAACCAGGCGATCCACTGTGTTTTTGGCTGTTAGGCAGCAGTTATGCATAGATCGTACTTGGCACCCAGGGTTTAAGGTTTATAAACTACTTGCTGGAGTTTGGAAGCTTGATTGCTCAAGAGTTTAGTGCCAAGAACCAGAGCCCAAGACTTGAAGACTACCTTTGAGGCCAAAGGGCGAAGCCACCACAGGAAGCCCTGCTTACACCCCTGCCAGCACACTGAAATCTAAATGTTACCAGCTAGGACCACACTACTAAAGGTAGCTACTCTAGGAAAGACCTCTTGAGAGAAGCTTTTATTGGCCCTGGTACCACTAAAAGTGGCACAAGAGACTGTTGTCCAGCGTACTGAAAAAAGTCTAAGCAGCTTGCTTAAAAGCCGAGGAATCGGCCTTTGGAACAATTTCAACCATTGTTTCTGGACCAATCACAACTTGGTCTCAACAGCAATGACCTCTTACTTAGCCTTGCTTCTTAGGACCAGACACACAAATCCCTGTCAAGAGAAGGGTGCCCCCTCTGGCCAGCAAAGAAACAGTTCATTGAGGCTTCCTCACACACTCTCCCAAACAGTGCTGGCTGCAAATGTGTGTTCAGGAGTCCAGAAAAAGAGTTGTAATCTCTGTAGAATTTCTACAGGCACTTGCTGAGTGTTTGAGATAGCTGCTGCTGGCGTATGCATAGTCCAGCAGGACGTTTAACTGATGGTCCTATTGTTCAAGGCAGCCCAGGCTACAAGAGAGTCCAGTAGCTGCCTCAATAGGGAGTGAAATTGTCCCGTTTCCAACAGTTTTGCATATGTATTATGTATATTATAGTGTAGTTTATATATTATGGCTTTATATATTATGCATATTACATTTATGTTATATATGAAAAGAACAATAGAAGTGTTGAAAATATAAATTGAAAGAACTTACCATTAACCATAACAACAATTTAAGAGACAGTTTACAGTGCTTAGCACTTGTCTAATGCACAGGGAGTGGTGAGTTTTCCTCATCTGTCTCAGAGGCACTCAGAAAATTCTAGACGTGGCAAAAGGTTCAACCCATGGACAACAAAAAGAAGGGGTGGAGTTTGAGACAGCAGCAGAGAGATACTTGGATGACCACACCATGCCTTTTTATGGTATGGGTATTGTCCCTTGGGCTTCTTCATATAAATTTGCAGGTTGGCTAGTCTAACGAACAGATGAGCAAAGGTTGGAACTTATCCACATGACTCTGGGCTTGAGCATTACGGTTTGTTATCAGCAGCAGCCGTGGGATGTTTGGCAGTTTGGGTTAGAGGAGAAACCAATGTGTTGAATTTAAAAGAGCCACACAGGGATGTGAAGTTCTACTGAGGCCCAAGGTAAATGACTAAATTTCACATGACTTATGCTTGCTTTAGGACAAATGTCGAGATAGCAACTGTATCATGACCATTAAGACACAGCTTCTTAGAGAGTATAGTTTATAATGTAATTTGTTCTCCTCTCTCTCTCTCTCTCTCTCTCTCTCTCTCTCTCTCTCTCTCTCTGTCTCTATCTCTGTCTCTCTCTCTCTCTCTTACACACACACACACACACACACACACACACACAGAGTACTTCCAGGACTGGAACACACAGATGCAAACCTTGCTTTACATGGGTTCAAGATGGGTCTGGGTGTGCCATGAAAACAGCAGAGTTTGGCTTGGTATTGTTACCTATTCTCACCTCTCAAGCTCAGTCACACATGGCAGTGCTAACAGACAATCTTCACAGTGGCATCATATGCCCTGGGGGGAGGCCCTAAGTGGCTAAAACCTGGGGTACAGATGAAGAAACCACCAGCCCTTATAAGACAGCCCCTCTGCCTTTGGCTTGATGCTTAAGACACAACATATCCCCTCATCTCAGTCTTTCTAACCGCTGAGCCCACCACCTGCTTATAGCTACCACTCCCTTCCTTCTGTCTTTTAGATCCCTCTGTAGTCTTTAATATAGCCTGGTGCATCTCCCAGACTTCTTAACGCCTACAAAACAAGCCTGACATAAAATAGACAGCAAGAGCCTCTCATCCAGTTTGTTCTTCTTAATGGATATCTTCTAGGTGCTGCATTCTCCTGCTCTAGGTACTGGTACTAATTAACAAAGCAAATGAAACTCTTTGCTTTCATGAGTTGCTCCTTGATCTAGAAGAAACAGGCAATAAACAAATAAATAACATGACTCCATGTAGTCAGTCTGTGATCGGAAGATACTGTGATGGAACATAGCCAGGAAGGGAGACATACAGGGAAGAAAGGATGAATAGTCATTTAATGCAATCTCCTCCTTGGTAAGCCAACCATGGTAGGCCTCATTTTGAACATGGTGTATTTTCCTCTGTGGATGTTCAGGGGTTACATATTGTTTCCAAAGGAAGTTTTGTGCCAAATATTGGATCTCAAGAGCTAGAAAGATTGCTCAGAGGTTAGGACAATATATAACACTCTTGCTGAATTTTATTCTCTCTACCCATGTTTGAGAAGATCACAACTGTCTACAATTCCCGCTGCAGGGATCCAACCCCATCTTCTAGCCTCCATGGGAAATTGCACTCGTGTGTGTATATGATAAACATATACACACATATGATAAAGGAAATTAAATTTCAAAATTTGTGTCTCCATGAAACCAAAATGTTTGGGAAATGGAACAGCCCATTCCCCTCAGATCAGTGGCTTTGGACAAAACCCATCTGATGATCTTCTTGGGTATTAGCCTGACCAGTTTGGCCTAGGAGGCAGGAAGACATACGTCCCTGTGTTATAGGTGATTCCTTGAGAAAGCATCCAAAGATCTGGAAACTTTGTATGACCTCAGGGGAAAGTGTAGAGAAATCTTGGGTTGTTTCTATGCTAGGAAGCACTGAAAAGCAGACTCTAATGGTTTTGGGAACCAAGACCAACCTGAAGATCAGGGGTCCCAGGCTTCCCTTCTGCTGGTTCTGCAAGGAAGCATTATTATCCTCCTTCAAAAAAACATGTGGTATTTGTTTATTAGGGCCACATGGTACTAGTTTCTCATCTGTTCTTAGGTCTCCCTTGACTCTTTTTGAGGGGAAGTTGTTAGGTTTAAGGTTTACATCATGATAGGCCTTGGTTTCATGATAAAAATTAGCTCAGCCATGGTTGGAAGAACTCATTAAGCAAAGAGCTATTCATAGAAGATCCAACAGTAGGCTGGTAAGAAGAGGACAGTCTGATCAAGCACTCCACTGTCTGTAGGTCTCTGGTCAGCCTGATGCGGGAGGTCCGGGCCAAAGGACACAGAGTGCAAGCAGGAGGGGAGATTGCAGCCAGCGGGGGGAGATTGCCCCCGCTGCTGCCTCTGCTCGCTGCACGCCACTGTGCTGTACCTGTCTCTCTGTGCTGAGCTGGTCTAGGACCGGGCTGGGCCGATAAGAAGCCAGCTAGCTGGCAAAAGGAGGCAGCTTGGTGTCCCAGGCAGGTTCCAGGAGAGCAGATCTCTCTCCAAGTGTTATGGCTCTTGTGACAGAAACTCTCGGACACCAGGATGATTCTTGAGCACTTTACTTCCCCTAAGTAGAACCCTTATATACAGTTTCAGGGTGGATTAGGGTCTGGCAGCAGATAATACCTATTGGCTTGGTCTGAGAGCTTGGAGATACCTCATCTGCATGTGGGAGAGCCTGAGGCACTGTTCCTAGTGATTGATGGTCATAGACCTCTCTGTGGGAGGGGTTGTTAGAGGACTGAAGCTAAATGAAAAGAACCAGGGCCAGGGAGCAAAGCTGAACTCCTGCCGTCCAATAAGGTTCCGGGTTCCAAGCTCATGCTTGATCAAGCACCCAGCTGCTTCTCACAGCCCACCGCCCCACATTTGGCTATATTTTAAGGTATTAGAGGTTCAGATTTGTCCCTATCTTTTGCAGTAGTACAACTCAAACCACCATGTTAGGTTTCCGTCTATCAAGATAACTGCCAATTACATCTAACAAGAGAAGTGTCAGAATATGAGATCTATGTGACGGTAAGGAGTGTTGTAAAACATTCTCTTGGATATGATATGGCCATCACGCTTTTAAAACCACAGTAGCTGTGGTTACTTGCATAACAGATGAAGGATGAGAATAGGCCTTCTTATTCCACCCTGAGGATCCATTAGCAGTCAATGGCTCCTGGGAGATGGAAAGATTTTAAAATGAGTATGATGTAGATGTCCATGCTAAAGACATGCCAGCCACCATGGGGGTGGTGGGCACAGGCACTGAAGACACCCAGAAGTGCCTCTAAGATAAGCAAGCATATAGTAGAGATGGGAGGGAAGGAGGAGGAAATGGTGTGTACACTATGATGAGTGATGAAACTGGAGACATGAGGGTGGTGAGAATCAGGCTGATATGAGAGGCCTGTGCTACCATCTAAGGCCATGGTGAGGTCCCGGCTCTATTCTGCCACTAAGGGTTCTATGTCTGGATCTGTAGCCTTGCAGAAGCAGGGGTCTGTGTTGATGTTCCTGGCCCATGTTACCACCAAAGGTCCTGTGACTATATCTTGGGCTGCTTACTGGAGTCATCTTGATGTCCAAAGGTTGTACAGAGTTGGTTCAGCATCTCACCGCTTTGGCAGTTAGGAGGGCCAGCCCTGCCCCTTTTCCTGGGTAGTGTGGGAGAGATTGTCCTAGTGGCAAGGGTGTGGGAGGACTGAACCCAATGACATGAGAAAGCCAGTCCTGTTTCCTGCTGGTTGCCACAAGCAAGAGAGCAGCCCTTGTCCCTGTCCCTCACCTGAGCAAAGTGGGAGAGCTCACCCTGGTGGTGCAGAGGAAGAGAGCTGACAGGGAAACAACACAGCAACCACCCAGACTCAGATCCAGGACCTTAACATGGCCCAACACAACATCTACCCCATCTATGAACTGGTGGAGTGCATGAAGGAGCCGGTCCTGCAGAACAAAAGCTTCAAGATCTCCATGGCACAGGGTAACAACAGAATATATGAATGGAACCCCAGTGAGGATTCAGTAGCAGAAGCCAGAGGCCTTGAACCAGACCAACAACTCATTGCAACAAACATTTGCAAGTAAAGATGTTTGGGCAAAAGAGTATACTGTGAGACACACTGCGACACACCGTAATTTCCACATCAAGTTTTTTTTTCTTTTTTGTATTTTTTGTATTTTTACTTTTTGTTTCCTTTGGTGTGGGAAGAGGTTGCAAGTGCAGAGGGCTGTCATAGGACTGAGAGATGAGAGAAGGATTGAGATGCCTGGAATGAAATTCACAAAGAATCAATAAAAAGCTTAAAAATGACTATGATTCAAAGAAAGGCTCTTCTCAGTCTTACTCTCCAGCCACACAAGAAGACCTACTTTTCTGCAAACAAATTTACAGATATAAGCATTACACATCTGCACTATGAAGAACTGGGTCTAACGTCAATTCTTTTATAAAATGAGCATAGTATAGATGTCAAGTTACTCTTTTGTGGGGTTATCCTGTGGCATGATTACCCAAGACACAGGTCAGTCTTCAGGAATTATTGTTGCTAGTCTGTGTTTTTATCATAAAGTATATTGTATACTCTCTCACGGTTTATGAATAGGTTGGGCAATGACTCTGCATGTGTCTATGTCAGGTATCTTCCTCAGTTTCTCTCCGTTTCATTTTTCAGACTATTTCCCCCACTAAAACTAGCTCTTACCTATTTAGCTAGACTGACAAACCAATAAGACATAATGATACTCTTGTCTCTTCTTCCCAGTGATGGGATTATTGGCACATGATATACCACCTGGCTGTTATGTGGATGCTGAAGATCTAAATGTGGGACCCTCAGGCTTGTGTAACAAGCATGTCACAAATTGAGCCCTCTCCCCAGCCTCTAGGTTACTGTCTCACCAATGATTGATACGAACTTGACCTCTGACCCTGTAGCTTTCCCTACTACTGTGAAATAGAAGCAGAGAAGGAAGAGTTAAGCTTCCATCCTGCATAAGTCAGGTTGTTATAGGAAAAGGCAGCTCATGTCCAACAATATAGGAATAGCTATTAAAGCAGGAATTTTAAATATTTCATCTTCATGAAAAAGATTTCTTAAGAAAATATTTATAGGTTTAAAAATTATCCTCCTATAAGTTTTAATGGAAAGAGATACAAGATTAGGAGCTCAAAAGCATGATTCTAGAATAGACAACCCTGCCAATCTGATAACCTTGGCAAGTGTTTCCTAGACCTTGCACAGCTTGCTATTCTTTATAATTCATGGTAGAGCAAACTGGCAAGACATATTCCAGGTAATATACCAGAGCCAAAGCCCATGTTTCTCCATCCTAGATGACTCTGACCACATTAACAATCTCAGAGTCCACTCAGCGTTTCCCTCAGAATTAGAAAATATAGAAAAGATAAAGAGTCAAAACCAGTAGTTTACAAGATTCAAATTTGAAAACACTTTGGTAGCCTCATCCACTGGGATGATCCTGTATCACTGTATGACTTACTAACCAGCATTATTGTCAGATCAGACACTTAAGAGGGGACCTCCTGGCACTGGGAGAAGGTACGAGACAGAGTCAATTCACAGACACACTAGAGATTTTTTTGATGCACGAGAAGAACATCTGTAATTAGAGGAACACAGGCAGAGTTTGAAAGGCTCTTGGGCTATGATACTTTTCTTAGTCCATTAGCCTCCCTTGTCTGATCATGACCTCTGTGACAAAGGTTAAAATGGGATGATTTTTTTATATAGCAGCCCGATCACAAGCAGATAGAGGAAACCTCCAGAGTTAAACAGCAATTCATTGCCGTCTAGTTTATCCTTTGCCTTCCATTCATCACTACTGGGTTCTTTGCCAAAATAAGCTTGAAAGACATTTTTCACTTAAATAAATACATTTCTGAAACCTTAGCACGGCTCTTTTCCCTTTCTTACACTTAACCATGATCCCAGGATACATGCCTTCATTCAGATGTCATAAACATTGTCAGAGACAGTGCATGTGTCAGAGGAGGAAGGTGGGAAAATAAGGGTAAATAAAACTGACAAAAAGCAGGTCCATAATCATACATGAAGACAGGAATATAGAACTAACTGCTGCTGCTATGGCCCTGAGAACTGAACAACTGACTCTTCATGGCCAACTGCCACAATGCTACCAACTCAGCTCTGTCTCTGACATCTAAACTCTGTTGGATAAAGAATGAAGAATTTTTGCTGATAATGGCATTAAGACCTTCAAATAAACCTCCAGTTATCTTTTCTTCTGAAATTCAATCAGCCATGTTGAAGGAAATGAACCTTATATGTAGAGGAGATAAAGTCTAGGAATTATAAAGACACAAAGAAACTCAGGTCCCTTAACAAGCAAAGGTGCAAAATCTATAACAATGGATTCTAACCAGCCTTAAATCAGGGCTATCTACTAGTTTCCAGAATTCGGCTTATTAAAGAAGATGGTCCAGAAAGTTACCATCAAGCCCTGCCACTTATCTTAGACTTGGGAGCAGGAAGTGTGGACCATTACTTCACAATGATGCATATGAACTCAGGATAATAAACTATACACCTCAGTGGAATTATTCAAACTGAAGTTAGAATGATCATAGGATTATTTTCAGGAAAGCATCCAGTAATATTATTAATAACCAGAGGCCTAAATCATTTGGAGTCCATGATTCTGTGGCCCAAAATCTAAAGAAAGCTTTAAGGGTTAATACTGTCCTTGATTTTTGTTCTTAATTAGAAAGCGTCTAAGTCTTTGTTCAGATGCTTGGTTTGCAAACTGAAAACTTTAAAATTAGCATATGCATGTTCAAATCCTTATAGTACTCCTAGGATTTAGTACTTCCAGCTCTCTGAACCACTTTATAAAAGTTGGGAGTTTTTCCATGGGAAAATTCATGGCTGGTTAAGTTGAGTCATTTATGAATAATAGTCGAGCTCCAAGTGGGGTGGAAATTCTTTGTAATTCAAGAGGTGATTGAGTCGTCAATGAACCTACACCTTGTGTTCCAGTCTAGGAAATACTGGCTTAAAGTAGGAGATTAATCTACATTAGTGAGCACACAGTGGGAGGAGATCAGTAGTATTGCTCACTAATCTGTGCTCAGCAATGCTTTGGTCTCTTAGTTAGCCACCTCGCTCGCTTGCAAACCGTAAAAGAAACATTTGTTATTAATACTGCCACTAACAAACTTTGGTTACTAGTGTTATTAAAAGCAATGTCAAAGGGCATAATAATTCTTTGCATTCCCACAATAGACATCTATCAAGCACCTGTTTTGTGCCAATGAACCTATTAAGAAATAGATGGTAAGTGGCTGTTAAGGGTATCAACTGGTGACTCAGAATGTCTTCCTTGTTTTTTAGGATTGGGGTGGGAAATGTTAGTATGTCAGAGTGGGTTACTCCAGCTGAGTAAATAGGACCTGGGGCCAGTGGAGGGGAAGCATTTGACCTGACATAAACTATTTTTTTTCTTTCAGTATTCTGGTACCAATATAACATGTGGTTTTCTTCATGTCAAAGATTTCCCCAACTCTTTGGATACCAACTAGTTAATTATACAAGAATTCAGTTATATTCAGAAACCATTTTCCCAGGTTAAGATAACTATCTCACAAGCCCACTCCCTCAGCAGATGCCAGTCTTAGGAACTGGATGCCCAGAGTACCCACATATCTGCCTGAGTCTTTTGTAGAATCCAGGACTCCCAAGGCTCCCTTTCCCAATTGCTAAAACGGATTGCAGAACGCAGGAAGACACTTTAATTACTATCAATAGTTTATTGTAAATAATAAACTATTATTTTTATTATAATAAACTATAATATTTTAATAAAATATTATAATAAATTATAATATTATTTTATTAATAATAAATTATTATTATTATTATTGTAAGCCAAGAGCAATTAAATGGAAGGGCTGCTGAGGTAAAAATATGGTGCAAGGATTAAGGAGTTTCTACACCTTCTCTAGGCCTGCCCATTCCCACCATCTTCATGTGTGAACCAATTCTGGAGACTTACAATTCTGTTTAGGAGGCTATGGGCATTTCATGATAGAGGCAGGACTGTTTCAATCTCATTAGTCAACGGGTGTTTGACTCATTCTCTGTTCCTCATTGGAACAGAATGTTGACATTGGAACATGGAAAGGAAGGGAGAGTGGAAATTGTAATTCTTTAATCAGAACATGATCTTTCTGGAAGTCAGCTTTTAGTCTGGTCTGCTCTAGAGACCAGGCTTTACAGTCCTACAATTCTGGGCAGATTATATCTTTAAAGCCAGCAGCATACATGTGTATACATCAGTATATGCATAAGCACACACACACATAAAGCATGCTAGCAATATGGGGCCTTTATAACTGAGGGAGTGATATGCCTTTCATATTTCGTGGGCTAAAAGGAAATCACACTCAAGGATGTGAAGACCAGACATTAAACTCCCCTTAAAGTTTGTTAGCCACAACTGACCGCTGCATGTCTCCCTGCTTGTTCTCATTGTGAATGTCAATGTGGCTACATAACAGCTGACCAGGACAGTTTCTGTTCAGACGCAAATTTGATCTTAGGAAAATCTTAGGAACAAAATTATCTTCCAGGATACGGTCCTCCGAGATCACCAAATATTATGTATTGTATATTATGGTGCCTCATTTTGTAGACGAAGGTGTTATGATTACTAACATTTTGTCAGGACATGTTTGGAGGCCTTGCTATATCAATTGCTGTAAACTTTTTTTTTTTTGAGAGGAGGGAGAGGAAGCTCAAATTGAGATGTAAAGAAAATTAATAAATGAATGAATGAAAAAAAAGAAACTTTGGTGACTGAAATATTATACAGGCTTTTCCTTCCATGCATATGTTATTTTATTCTTCATACATACATATACATATGCATATGCACATGCACATACATCATATATATCATATACATATACATATGCACATGCACATACATCATATACATAATATACATCTAGATATGCACATGTACATACATCATATACATCATATACATCATATACATCATATACATCATATACATCATATACATCATATACATCATATGCATCATATACATCATATACATCATATACATCATATACATCATATGCATCATATACATCATATACATCATATACATCATATGCATCATATGCATCACATATATCATATACATATACACATACATGTGTGTATATGTATATATACATATATATACACATATATGTGTATATATAAAAATACATATATATATACAAAATACATATATATACATATATATACACATATGTATATATATGTATATATATAATATTAGAGGTGATAGCTACCTGTGTCCACTGTGTTCTGCAGAGTGTGAATCATGCTATTAGGGAGTTTCAGCCTCTAATGCAATACCATCTGCTGATCCCGTGACAAGCGTATGAATAAACGCTGCCTCTGCTGCTTGCTTGGTCTGTGCATTTAATTAAGTGCACAAATTCCTACAGGCATGTGGCTAAAAGGGCTCTGGCAGATTTCCCCTCCAGAGAGCTTGGCTCTGGAACCCTCGCTGGCACCGGAATTCCAAACATGTTTGTACGTGTAACAATGAGTCCTGAGTTAGTAGCATGGCAGCCTTTGTCAGCTTCGATTTCAGCTCACCACACAAGCACTGTAATAACTCAAACCGAAATGGAGTCATCGGAGGTGTGCTCTATTCGTTCCTTTCATAGAAAATTAGCATTTGTGAGCAAAAACATAGGGTCATTAACCACATACACATTTCAAACAGTCTAGTTGGTTTTATCCTGGTGTTTGATGTGATTCAGTTCATTCAGTTTGCAATACAAAGCAACTCCGTGAGAATGTTATTTCAGCATAAAAACCTACAAAACCAAAGTAAAATGTTTCTGAAAGGCATTAACTGACACAAAGAGGATACTTTGGAATGGAACATAACATATCACAAGCCCAAATCAATTGGTTGCGTGTGTGCTCATGCACACATTCCCACATTCGTAGTTTTCTTACCGGGAGCATTTCCAGATATGAGGTATTTACTGATAAGGCAAAGTAACGAAAACCAGGACAAATTTGCCTCAAGCTCTGGATTCAGGAGCTTCTGATTTGAAGAGAATCCCCCTTTCCCACAGCCTCATCTGTGCACTATTAGATTGCTGAGAAAAT
This sequence comes from Arvicanthis niloticus, assembly GCF_011762505.2. Taxonomy (NCBI): domain Eukaryota; kingdom Metazoa; phylum Chordata; class Mammalia; order Rodentia; family Muridae; genus Arvicanthis; species Arvicanthis niloticus. The sequence goes on along the minus strand of NC_133436.1, from coordinate 18,503,973 downwards.
ATAAAATAAAAGCAAATGTAAACACGACACAGTCATGCAACTCATCTGACTTTGATCCTTAGCCATAGTAATGTCTGTGTGACTAAATTCTTTGCATAACTTCTTAGTAACATGGTCTTGCTCAACAAGGGGGTAGGCAGAGGGTTGGGAGTGGAGGGAGGCTCCTCCAGCTGTGAGCAATGAAGAGGTCAGGGTGGTGGCTATGGGAACACCTCGTCGCCTACAAAGCACAGGCATTGATCTGTTAGTTGTTGGCTAAAAGCTCCCTGTGGAAAATCTGCAGCTATAGCGGTAGGCTGGTAACCATGGCATGCTAACGGGCCTGCTATGAGAATTCCCAATTAGACCGACCAATGAAGCAACACTGAGCTGCTCTCTCCTTCTGATTACAATCAGCTGGCGATCGATTCTCTCGTCCCATGAAAGGGAGGGGGTGTGGTAAATGGGGTTAGCACAACTTCAAAGTATACAGATGCTTATTTCCCAGGGTTGTATCTTTCTATTCTTCATCTTGCTGGGGATACAAATCCCAGAACAGAAATCTTAACGTTTTGCAGATAGGTTGGGAGAGGAGAACACAGTAGTAACTAGAATGCTATTTTATCTACCGTTAAGTTTCAGATTCCATCTTCAAAGCCTGATGCTGTTCAATTTGAGCTCCCCCCCCCCACTTTTACATCCTGTCTCTGTCCACATTATCATGAGCAAAGCGGGAACCTAGAGAGCCTGCACCTGCTGGTCCTGACCCGCATCTCACACGGCTCATTGCTTCCCACCTAAGACCAGGCTTCCATTCAGTCACCCAGTGTCACCAGGGGTTCTAGTGGCAAGAGCTCACTGCCACCTCGGTTTTCATCTTCCTTGGTTGCTCTGCAGCCCCTCCCTAGCCCACAGGGCTTCTCACTGGAATCTCAGGACACTGCTACCCTCCCCCACCTCAGCTGGCCTCGCCATGCTCGTCTGCAAATCCCATTGCTTTGAGGTCTCTTTCTGTTCCCCTTTATCCTCTCCATTGTATCATTTGTGGCTTCAGTGAGGGTTTTCCCTCATCTCTACTTATGCTCCAACATGTCCTGGTCTCCCATGACTTAGACTTTTGTATCAAAGGACTCAGAAACCTCCACCCCGGTCCTCTCTCCCTCCATCCCAACACCCTAAATGTGCAATAGAGGCTAAAACTGCCTCTCTCAAAATCTGTCTCATCAACTTGTGCACTCTCCGTGTGGCCCTGCTAGTCCAACTTGAAACTCGTTTCTGGGATTTCTGATTGTTTAGAGGCTCTTAGAATTTATCTGGCTGATCTGATAGAATAGCAGGACTATCTTAGAGCTCATGGTTCAAGCCTGGCTTTGTGGAGGCAAGGATGCTCCCCGTGGGGAGAAGAAGCTAAGGACTCTCCCGTAGCTTTTTCCACCTCTCAGAAGTCTCAACCATTTTCACCGAGCTCTCTATCTCTCTCCCTGTCCGACTCTATTTCCTCACTAAAGCCGTTAGCAAACATCTCGTAAGGAAGCCCTTGTGTATTTCTTCCCTGAGTAGATCACCATCATAAGAACACCCAAAGAAATACAAATTCAGATCTGTAAAAATTACCAACTATTCTGACAATGATTCTCAGGATTTTTTCCCTTCTTTCTCCACAAATGTATGGTGGTTTCCTACCATTGTTGTAGGAGAGTACTGCATTTGTAAGTGTCTGAGATCTGTGCAATGTCTATGGTCAACTTTTATATACAGAAAGGATTTGGTAGATGCCTCCTGAAGAAAGAAAGAAAGAAAAAGAAAGAAAGAAAGAAAGAAAGAAAGAAAGAAAGAAAGAAAGAAAGAAAGAAAGAATGTTTTTGAGGAAATAAAATAGTAACTTTAGCCTATAAACCACTTCTTACCTTTTCCTTTTTTGGTCACTCCTAGATATGTTTCTTATTCCATTATTTTATATAAATCCCTTTTAAAATTTTTATTAGACTTAAGACTTTAGAAGAAAGGCTATTCTGTATTCTAAAACTAAGACTAGGACAGGTAAAGTAGTTATTTATGTACTGTAAACTATCACTGCAAACTGATTTACATATGTGTTCATCTCTAGTGCATGCTGTCTTTTGTCTTATCTTGTTGCCTGGTGGGGTAGCTGAGCCATGGTTATTTTGTTATAAAAATTAATAACTGAAATTAGAAGGTTCATACAAATTATCATTTACACTTTGAATAACTTGTCCATTGAAATATTTTAGATCAGTTAACTGAAAGTCAGAGAGCTCGTTTCATGATCACAAATCTAAGAACTTGGAAGACAATAAGCTATTGTATGGTTTCTTCCTCAAAAACTTTGGCTTTGACTCTATGAACTACTTGGCCAATCTAATGCACACAGGTAATGGGGAAAGTCTTGTTTAGGGAAGCAGAATCTTTGATAACTGGGCAGAGATTCGTTGTATAGACCTTTCTAGGCCTTGACTCTATCGCTTCCTCTGTCCAGAAACAACTAAAGTGTATTTCCATTCCTTTCTGGTTCCTTGTTTGTTTGTTTGTTTGTTTTTGGTTTTTTTTTTTGTTTTGTTTGTTTGGTTTGGTTTGGTTTTTCGAGACAGGGTTTCTCTGTGTAGCCCTGGCTGTACTGGAACTCACTCTGTAGTCCAGGCTGGCTTCGAACTCAGAAATCCGCCTGCCTCTGCCTCCCAAGTGCTGTGGTTCCTGATAACATTTCCCCCATCTTTATCCCACCAAAAGTAACGTGTTACTGTGATTTAGAGTAAGATTAATTCACAAGGGTTTCGTGATAATACAACAGTGGAAGACTTCCTCACTCCTCACCAACAAATAAATCAAATCTTTTTTTTTTTTTTTCTAAAACCGTACTGATACTCACCGTGAAATACCAGCTGTCCAGGGACTCAGATAATCTGAGAAGTGCTATAATTGCCTTTAAGCTACACATCTTAATACCTGCATTTCTCTCTTCTTTTCCTAGGTAAGTGCTATTTCTTCTTCGTTGCTTTGGGGAGTATTGATCCATCATCTGGTAAGCGTTTGCTTTGTTGTGGGACCTGTTTTACCTGAAGGTTACATGAGAAATGCCTGTAAAAACCAAAAACAAAGTGGAAAGCACAAGTTGTTTTAGTGGGAAAACCAGTGTGTGTTAAATCTATTTGAGAGGGATTCTTAGGGTGGGGGAATAATTTTTCCGCGTTGTCACACACTTTGTTCTTATTTCTGAAAGAAGGCCCAGGGGCTGACTGAGTGTTGATGAAATTTGCCTGTTAGACATTCTTTCTATGTGGATTTTCTTTTCTTTATTACTATTTATTTTAGCTTCTTCCCACTGTCATTGGACTTTTCTAAATGCCTCCCATTCTCTGATTATTTTAAACCAGTAAACTCCAGAGGGAGGGACTTTGTTGAAGATTTTGCTACTTATGTGAGTTAAGTTGTTCTGTTATAGTGGCTGTGTTCCTCTCTCTCTTTCATCCTCTGGTCTTCTCCTCCCATACACAATGACTTTATCTGTACAGTATTAGGGGACTAGAGGTTACTACCCACCATCATGAAGGTCTACTGTATTACAACATTTCTATGAAGTTACAAACTTAGGTATGCTCCTATCTCTCTAGGTATAATCACATACGCATTGTGCTATGGATTTCTTTCCACAAGTTAATGACAGGAATTGGCATCATTCTAGGTAATGCTGTTAACCCTGAGAGTTCTTATTTAACAGAACAACCGTGGCATAATATAGAAAGGAAATAAAAAAATAAAAACAGAGTGCTTTGATTCATGCATATTATAGGAGAATGTAATTGACGTATATGACATATGGAAGCTTCGCTTTGTTTCTGATAGTTGAGACTTTCACCTTTTGGAGATGACCTAGAAAATGCTGTCAGCATTGTCCTCCTATAGAAGTAGAGAGAGAGTCACATGCATGTGACTTTTTTTTTTTTTACAGTATTTGCTCAGGTCATTGGGTCTGGTATACACAGTCACTCTTTGAAGCAATAGACATGGCAAGGCTATATTCTAGAATCTGCTCCTTCATATTCCTCATCCAAAAACAAAGCCACCCTGCACTTGCATTAATTAATTAATCTGAGATCTATGTAGAATTGATGCCTATTGTCTATTTTTCTTGGACTTTCTTCCCTCCGCCACCCCCCCACCCCTACCCCCACCCCTTAGACTTTCATTGAAACATTTAGTGCTAGCTCAGTTGGTGCTAGCTTGGTTTCTGTGGAGGATTTTTCTATAGTCAGACCTTAAAATATGTTTTACTTGTGTTTATGTGTGTTTAATAGGATGTGTTTGAAGAAGAGTCCCCAGAGGTCAGCTAAGTTGCTCTTGACACGTTCAAAAGACTACAGATGTTGCTTTAAATAACCCATAATGGGATTCTGAGCCCCTGCTGTTTCCTGTGTTGCAGTAGAATTTTTCTATTAAAGATTCTGGATTAAAGAGATCAGAAAACAGGAGACAAAAAGATAGAAAGGTGAAGGGGGTTAGATTTCAAACTTGCATAGGCTTTCCCAGAGACTTTGAAGCCTACCAGAGCCCCACAGACATGTGAACCAAGACGTTATTTGAACAGCTTGCTCAACAATGGGCTGGACGGTGAAGCACATTTTAAATTGACAAAGTTAGCCCTTGTGGGTAGTTTTTATTCTTTGCCTTTGACCTTATTGGATGCCATAAATGAAATATGGCGGTGTGGGTTTGAAAAGGCCAGGGGCTACATATTTATCCCACTCCACTGACGGAGAGGAAAAACCGAAGTGTGAGCAAACGTAGTATGTTTAACTCCATCCAGTTAGCTCAGGCGGCAGTAACACAAAGATGTCATGGCTCTAATCTGTAACTCTGTTTGGGTATGAGATCTCCCATTGTTATTTTTAAATTCGTTTCATTTGATTCAGGTAAGCCATGCCGAAAGGTCAGATCTGACGAGGCGGCTTGACTTTATGTTCACAGAAAAAAAAAAGGAACTTGAAAATACTTAATGTGAGGGAGTCTATTTTTAATGTAGATTTCATGATTTATTCCATGCTGTTTCTATTATGAATGTCTTCCACTTTGCAATCAGATGTAGTAGAGCCTCCGCCTGTGAGCTCATTTCAGATATCCTTATTTGTCACACTAGAAAATGCCATTGTAACCATCTACAACATTTAATGACCATGCCAGATTTCTACATGATTACATGAGTGATAGTTGTGCAACGTTCCCTTCTACATTGCTTGAAAATTCATGTGCAATACCATTAACTAAGAGATATTATAATTCTTCAACATTAAATTTTTAATTATATTACATTCATTTTGCTACAAAGCATTCATCATATAATCCAAATATGACGAAGTGCGTTGAAAAATTGTCCTGAATCGTGAGGCTTTGTGATTAATCTCTTTGCTTTAGTGACTATGTCCATATTTAAATCATAATGAGAACTGCCATGTACCCTTGTCCTTATGAAACTAAAATCCCAAAGAAGAGGTCATGGAAATGCCAGCCTTAAACATGGAGATGATCACAATGTAAGATGTATGGTGTAGAAACCAGATGTCTTTGGAAAACTGGAGAATAGGGGTTATTAGAATGTGCACATTGTTCATCGTGTAAGAAAAAAAATGCAGCTCGTTTCTAGAGATGATCTGATCTTTGTGAACTCTCAGCATATCAAGTAGGGAAATCTGAATTTACTGATAAATTAATCTCACTCTCTTATTTAAATGGTCTTCTTCTTTTACAAATAAATAAAAAAAATATAGAAGTTCAATCCCCTTAAAGGCTCTGACTGAGAGAATCAGTTGTCCATTTATAGCTCTCATGACAGGCTGGTTAGATGCATGAGGCTGCTGGAAGCATTATCTCTTGGTGACTTGCTGGTTCATATATGCACATATATATGAATCGTTCTCTTGGAAGAATCTCTCTCTGCGGAGATCTCCCTGAACTAGGATAAGGCTTATCTGTGCGTCCCAGACTTATGCAGTAAACTGTGGTTTTAGTTCTCTTCCCTTGGTATGTCCTCCTAAGGCCTAGCTAGCTTGCATTTGTCCTCCAGCTGGCAAGATCATCCTGCACTCAAGCTACAGGGACCAGTAGGCTGGAGTGTTCCCAGACACTGCTGATGAGACACAGAAGTTGAGGGCATTCCCCTACCCCCCAGAGCAGCTCAATTAGATTAGCATGAGTTTGTGAGAGGATTTTTGACCCAACTGGACATCCTGAAACCCTTTGAAACACTCTTTCTCAAATTCCTCAAAGGATACAGAATACAAAATCTCTTATCTTCAAGTCAGCATGACACTGAACTTATGAAGTAGGGCAAGCTGATGAAATAGGCTCTCTGCTCCTTCCGGTTAGTTTTCTTCTCTTCTCATGGTCCTTTGGGAATAGTTTCTTTCTCTCTCTCTCTCTCTCTCTCTCTCTCTCTCTCTCTCTCTCTCTCTCCCTCCCTCCCTCCCTCCCTCCCTCTCTCTCCCTCCCTCCTTCCCTCTCTCTTCCTCCCTCCCTCCCTCCCCCCTCTGTCTCTGTCACCTGTCTGTTTATTTATTTATTTATTTATTTATTTATTTTTATTATATTCTTAGTTCTCTCTACTTTCTAGTATATGGTAAATTCCACGAACTAGTAGCCAACTTGGTTTTATTCCAAAGAGAAGCAAATAAGACTTTAGCATATTCTTTTCTCATCTGTCCTGACCTTCAGAATTACTGGCTTAAATCAAAGACTGCATTTCTTCATCAAAGGCTGATTACAGACACTTTCTCCCTGACCTTCTACTTCCCTTCATCATTTCTTTTTATTTTCACTAACATAACCCTAAAGCCCTCTTTATACTATGCAGGTCACTGCCTTGGGCTCCGAAGTGACCAATTCATTCACACAGAAACTGAGAGGAAAATACAGTGAAATATGTCAGTGTCTATTCAGAGAGATGGTGCCTCTGATCAGCTGATTAGCGCAGGCTAATGTGGGGACTGCAGAAAAAGACTCCATAGGCATGAAGGGAAAGACAGATGAGATAGATGATTAGACATTCTTTCATAGACAACCCCATTTCAAAAGTGAAAGGGCAAAGCAATAATTCAGTAAGGTTTTCTGAGAGTTACGAAACAATTGAGTTTGGGAGTCACTGCATAGCATGTGTCCCTTTTTGAGGAACTATACTATGCTAGCATATTAATATTTCATGTAATTCCTGATATATAGGCATGCTTCTAGTACCATTTAACCATGTGGGGTAAATTCCTGTTAATACCTGGTTACTTAGAGAAATCACTGTCAAAGCTGATGGTAAACTAATAATGAACCAGGGAGAGTTCTCTAAGTCCTACAAAGACGTTGTTGGTCCTAAATATGGTCCTACAAATTACTATTCTTATGAAGGATCTACTATGTAAAGGACATGCCAAAAAGATGTTTGCCGAGTCATTTTTGAGGATTTGGAGTTTCTCAAAATCCCTGGCTTCCTGATTAAGAGGTATGAAATACCAACTATATTCATTACTTGTTACTCTAGAAGTGTTATGACATGGGAGAATGGAACCATTAAATGAGACAGACTAAAGTGGCACTAGCCACCTTTATTCAGATCACCTCACATTTTATACTCTGAAGGTTAAGAGGAGTCACATGAGTAAAGTGTCAAATCACAAGGGCAAGCTGTGCGTAGTGGACAACTCACATATGGTGGACAGGCCACATTGGGTAGATAAGCCAAATATGGCTAAACCATCTTTTTTTTTTTTATAGAGGTATATAAACAAATAACAATAGCCTGTGGTAATGCACAATCTGAAGTAAATTCACTCCTATCTGCTACACCTGGTAGGAGCACAAAATAACATTCCAAAATCAATTCCTTGTTTCGAAGAAACTGAGGTCACAAGACTCTTGTTTTCTTGGAGTTTTTCTCACTGCAGTCAGAATTCTTCTCATATGACTCCATTCTTAGACTGTGTCCCAATACCTGTTCACTACCTGTTTCCCCCAAACAATTGACTGTTTCTGCATTTCCCTTTCTGAGTAAACCTAATAATTAATGGTAATGTCTCTCAGTTATATTCCACAGTTTGAACATAACATCAAGATATTACAAAATACTTATTCATGTTAATGTTGCTTAAACTAACTCTTTTGGTGATCTTCCAAAAGACTTGCATGAACTAACACTCAGGAAAGCCCTACCTTTCATCTTATAATGAAATGTCTCCTTTTAAAATTGGAAATGTTGTAACTCTTCATGCTAATCATGATGGAATGCCTCAGAGGACTTTTTAATTATATTTTTTCAGGCTTGACCAATTTTATGTTTTAATTTCTTTCTCCTTCCTTTCAAATAGTGAACACTATTCTTTCATGCACTTTTCTCTTCACTGAGTACTCTCCTCAGCGAGCATCTGAGCATAATTAAAGTATCCTGCAGTTAAGATCCCTAAGACTGGGGATCAAGATTTCCAAAATTTATCGAACTCAAGCATAACTTTTTTGAAAAAAAAAACCAATAATCATCCTTTGAATCTTTTATTTAGTTGTGTGTACATGTTCTATATATGGTATGTATTTATTTGTACATACCATATTATATCAAAGTAGGCATGTGTACTTGCATGTGTGTGTTTGTGTACTGTGTGTTCTATGTGTAGTGTGTATGTTTTTTTCAGAGTAGATGTGTGCATGTGTATATGTATGTGTGTGTTCTATGTATGGTAGGTAGGTATTTGTCAGAGAAGGTACATGTGTGTACATATTATATGTATGATGTCTATTTATTTGAGTAGGTACATGCATGTTCATGTGTGTGCACGCGTGTTCTATGTATGGTGTATACATATTTGTCAACATAAATGTGTGTGTGCACACGTGTGTATGTTCTGTGTTCTGTCTACAGTGTGTACATATTTATCAGAGTAGACGTGTGTGTGTGTATAGAATGTGTTCTATGTATGGTACATGGGCATTTGTCAGAGTACAAATATGTTTGTGCATGTGTGTGTGCACACATGTTCATGTGTATGTTCTATGTATGGTATGTACATATTTGTCAGAGTTGGCATGTGTGTGTGCATGTAAGTGCATGTCATTGCACTCATGCACGCGTGTGTGTGTCTGTGTGTCTGTATGTCTGTGTGTCTGTGTGTAGGACAAAAGTAGATGCCATGTCTCTCATCAATCATTCTTCTCCCTATTTTTTGAGCCAGGATGTCTAAGAGAGCTTGAGAAATTAATTAAAGTCATTGAATTGATTAAATTTCATCAATTTAGCTAGGCTGGCTGGCAAATGAGGTTGTCATTTCTGCCCCCAACCCCCTGCCAGCACTGGGGCCAAAGAACACGCCATATGCTTGGCGATTTACATGAATCCTGGAGCTTCAAACTCAGATCCTCATACATGCATAGCAAGTGCCTTATAGACTGAACCATTTCCCCAGCCCCATTTTGTCGTTTTAAAGAGCTTGAAAAATACTCATGTTTAGACCTTTGGGAGACAAGGGAGTCAAGCAAACCTTCGTGTCAAGTTTTTGTTTATTTAAATGCAACTTCTCTAGGCTTGTCGAACTTGTCCTTTCTCTATTCCTTTGATAAGCTCAGCAGGTAAAACTTTAACTCTCAGAAGTTCCATCAGAAAAAAAAAAAGTAGATATTAAGTATGCCAACACTCTTTAGGGAATGTCAAAAGAAATGTGTGATATCAGAGTTGCAAAGAACTATAGGCAGCCTGCAGCCTGGTGTTCTGATTGCGCCAACATTATCTTTGTAGCTCTCATCGACATGGTCTTCTTCTTGCATAAAACAAAGCTTAAAAATATTTAAAATTATATGTTTGTTTGCAATTTAGTAAATATCTATGGTAGTTTCTAAGTACAACTTATTTTTAATCATATTTAATTCAGCTAAAATACATACCATACATAAAGTTCTAGTTATAACCAACACTATTAAATTCCTCCAGTAAGATGATATAACTATATATTATAGGTAAGCCAGTCACTATTTGAAGTATAAATATGCATGCATGTAATGTGTAAAGTTCCCTAAGATTGGGTTGTAATATATTCTGTGGTTTATTTGCCTACTTCACAAATCCGTCATGAATATTCAGTCTTAAGTACAATACATTTTACTAGTCATTTTACTAAGGAATGAACTATGATCACGGAATTCAGATTTCATATTATACTAAACTATTATCATTTTCTTAAAAAAAAAAGCTAAATCTATCCAACTATAAAAATCTCAATTATATTTTCATAGATACCCTTTTTGAAAATTTTGCAAACATGGCATAATTGTGTTACATTTATTTGAGAAAGAAGAGGGAGGGGGAGAGAGGCAGAGAGAGAGAGAGAGAGAGAGAGAGAGAGAGAGAGAGAGAGAGAGAGATGGATGAACAGAAAGACTGACAGACTATATACTTGTAGCAGTCAGAGAACAAATTTCAGGAGTCAGTCACCACTTTCAGCAGGCATGTTTTTGTGAATCAAATTCAAATGTCAGGCTTGACATCAAGTACATTCACTCACTGAGTCTTCTCACAAGCATAGATAAGACATTTTAAAACCAACTCTGACCAACATTGAACTACTAAAAAGACACTTCAGAATAGGCTATCATGTGTCATTATGCCAACTGAACTTAGGCTATACAAAAATAATTTTCATTCTCTATGTGAAAAATAGAAATAATTTAAAGCATTCATGTGAACAATTACTTTGTATTAATTTTCATTTTTTGAGAACTTCATCTACATCCCTCCTGCCTGTCCCTCTCTGCCTCCAAGTCCTCCCATGTCTTCTCCAAAATTCATAATCTCCTCTTTAATAACTGTTGTTTTCTATATGTATGTACATCTACACATGCATACACATATATGTTGTATATTAGCTATTGGGTGTATTTGATTTTTCTTAATATGTACATCTGTTCAGAGCTGACCACTTGGGATTAAACAACACATGTGGAAGCTTGTGCTGGACACTTGTCAATTCTCCATCTCTCCACAACTCTTGGCCACATATTGTTCCTCAGCTATGGATGGGACCATGTAAAATTCCCCAGTCCAAACAGCCATGTCAACTGGTGGTGTCATTGTGATAATCTGGTTCAGGCAACCCTATGTGCAACTTTCAGCCCATTCCAATTCTCTCCTCATTCCAACTTCTTCCATGTCCTACTCTAAAATTGATAGCCTCTTATCTTTAATTATTACTGTTTATATACATACATATATGTATGTATGTGTGTGTGCGCATACACGCGTGTGTGTACATAAATCTATAAATATATCCTGCTGAGTCTGGTTTTGTTGCTTGTGTGTATATACTTTCAAGGCTCACTAATTTGTATTGAATAACCAATGAGAAAGTTCATCCCTGGGAAAGACTAGATCTCCCTCTCTCTGTAGCCATTAATTGCCTGCACTTCTTTGTCTGAGGTGGGGCTCCATAAGAATGTTTTCCCTTCCTCTTTACCATGTCTATGATACTGCCATTGTTCAGGTATCAGTTATGTAGAACATCTAGCAGACTGGTTCACAGAAGGTTTCCTCGTGTTCTGGGTTTTGTAGTTTTCCTGCCCCTCTTCTGAGATGTTCCCCGAACCACATATGCAGGAGCTGTGATGTAAATATATCCAGGGGGCTGGGGATCAGTTTCCCACTCTCTAGTGATCTCTGCAGTGTGAAGCTGTGGTTTTCTGTGATGGTCTCCACTTGCCATAACAAGAAGCTTCTTTGATGACAGGTAGTAGCTGGGCTCAGTTGTGAATACAAAGATAAACTCTGAAATACAGTTAGGAATGATGCTGGTCTTTTCAGATCCATGACTTCATTAGCACCCATAAGTTGGCTAGATTTCTAGTACTGGGCATCATTTCCTTCCTATTAAGAAGACCTTAATTCAAATTAGACAGCTGTTGGTAACAGCCAACACGTTAATACCACTTATTGCACCTTTATGAATATCTTGCCATGCCAGTGATTGTTGATTGTTGTGGTGTTCCCCCTTAGAGCTGGAAGTTTATATTTACATTGAAGAGTATTTAATAAATGAAGCAGCCTCTGTTCCTTCCATTAAGGTCAAAGACTAAATTTGGAAAATAATCTGAAGCCAAATAGAATTTCAGGTTAAAAGCTATCAATTAATGACTTCATGTTTGGTAGTGTTTTCTTAATGTCAAATATATTCAATGAATTTTCCTCCATGTAGATAGGCGACTTTGCATAATTCTAGAATTGTTTAATGAAATTCAGAGTTGACTTTTGTAACTTGGTGAAATGCTGAGTTAACTTGGATAGTACCTGAGACATATTGCAAAGATCGCCATAATTCCACAGTGACTTATTTTACTAATGGCATATAATCCCCCTTCTTCAAAGTAAACAAAGAGTACATTAGAGGTTAAATTGTAGCTCTTAATTTAAGTTACACTTTATGTAAAGACACTTAATGAGCTACCTATGGCATTAATCTTCACTATTCACATCCCAACTACAAAGAGAACAAAACTCTATTCTTTAAATAGTTAAGCCATCTTTAAATATTTTATTACCTACTAGCAATATTTCAAAGCAACTGTAAGCTTCGTTTTGTTGCCTTGATAAACTTAAGGCTAACAGTTCTGTTTAATATAAAAATTAAGGTTTCAGGATGGCCTAGGATTGTTACCTCTGGAAGAATACACTGCTTGGCAGATTTTAAATTGCTTGAGGGTACAAAGAAATATTAAAAAATAATCTCATAGATTGTAAGAAAGATAATATTTCATTTTTTGCAAAATGTAAAATTAATTTGAGCAGCTAAGTCTATTAGCATCAAAGAGTGGATCTGTTTGAGTGAAAAATTATCTTCACATATAAGCTTTTTTATGAAAAATATTAATGGAAATTTTTCTTATATATTGGATCATCTACTTTATTTGATATGTTTCCTTGGAAAGCAAATACATTTTCTTTATTATATCCCTCTAAGGAGATATTAAAAAGTCATGTATAATATTTTTGCTTTCTAACCAGTGACACAGCATTTATACATCTGTCCCTGAGAACTTGATTCCAGCTAAATCTGCACAAGCAGAAAGCTCCTCGACACAGATACTCCTCAGTTAAACTATTAGTACACAAGGGGCACAAAAGCTTTTTACTTCTGTAGTTAAACTAATTTAATTTGGGGACTGAATACATCAACTGCTAGATACACCCACACATCTATCTGTGCCCTGGCCAACTACATTGTGAACACATTGTTGGTTTGTACCTTCTCTGAGGCACCTCCTTTGGAACCTGTGATATGGGGACTCAACTATTTTTGATCTACAGTGCAGAGAACACTGAGGACAAAGTGATGTATGAAGATGTCACAATGAAGTTCATTCTATTGTATAGTTAATATGTTAGTCATCAAAAATAATAAAAGAAAACTATGAAAGTATCATCTTTCTCTGACGCCCATTCAGCCGATGAGACTGCCAACAGCCCTTTGTAATTGCTATTGTCTTGCTATACATCGTTTATTTGAAAAAAAATGGAAATTAATGCTTTTCCAGCAAGAAACAATTTTCAGTATGAAATGTATGTAGAAACACTTCAAATGACAGGGGAGGAGCCATGGGTGACTTGTCTTTGGGGTTTGAATTTTTACTTGTTTGGTTTTAACACAAAGGTATTGTTTTTTCGGTTTTTCACTACGCAGTGTCAACAGTAAGGTTGTTTATATTGAGAATCTTAAAAAACTGGGGAAGCCACTGGCTTTGTAGGAACTCCCTTCCCTTCCCTTCCCTTCCCTTCCCTTCCCTTCCCTTCCCTTCCCTTCCCTCCCCTCCCCTCCCCTCCCCTCCCCTCCCCTCCCCTCCCCTCCCCTCCCCTCCCCTCCCCTCCTCTCCCCTCCCCTTCCTTCTGCTTCTACCTACCTAGCAACCACTCAGTTAATCATAATTACTCCCAGAAAAACATGAAGCCCTGATGAATTCTTGGAATTGGAAAGTGACCATGTCCTTTGCACCACTCCTTAGAGTGGCTTTGCTTCTCTTGTGACCCATGAGGACATAGGGGAAAACTCAGCTGCTTGATTTGTCCCAACCTGGAAGTATGTCTGATTAGACTTGCACACAACACTGATGTCTTTGCGGGTTTCCAAATAACGTAAAACCAACAATCTTGCCCTGAAGCTTACGCTGCAAAGATTTCTCATGTTTGTGACTTTGGAGTGACATTTTGTCTTCATAAAAGGGTCCAGGAAAGCATGCTCAATTTCTCTTCCCTTCTTTCTGCTGCCAAGCACACTCACTAGGAAAAAATATTCTACTCTCTCGGAGGGAAGAATCTCCTCCTGCCTATGGCATGGCTCTGCTTCCAGGCATTGTGTCTCCTCTGCATATTTAATCTAAGTGAACGCAGCAGGGCTTCACGTTTTTCTAAGAAGTCTTCCCATTGCTTCAGCTTGATGTTCAAAATGTTCTCTGAAGACATTCCTCATGATGAGTACCACAGGAGCTGGTAAGCATTCTTGGAATGGGCATGGAATGGGTGTTCAAAATGGCTGCCCGTAGATTGAAGCAAACTAAGTATCAGGAGTCCCTGAATTAATAAACACCTTTTGAGGACTTTTCTTCATTAAATAATAAAACGCTCCATGAGAGGACTTTACTTTTATACTTCACTGTCTCAAAACTAATAGATGTTAAAATTTCTTCTAGTCCTAGGAGGAAAAAAAATCAAATTATTAGTATAGTCATACAAATAACTACATAAAGTTACTTATTGAAGACTTTGGCATGAAACCATATCCTTTAGGAAAATAAATCTACAACAGTATGGATAAATTAGATATTCTATTAAGAAATGAGTTAGGGTGGCTGCAGTTATATTTTATGAAGTGATGTGCAAAAGTTTATCTAAATCCAACTAAATGATTGAGTTGTATGAAAATGCCAATATTCAAGTGGTTTTGATTGTGAGAATGGAGATTTGATGGTACTGAAATCAATTCCCAGTAGTCATATGAAACATCACTGTCTGGTTGAATTTTAATGTACTTGCAGTAATTATTATTTAAACCATAAAAATTAATGAATGCTACAGTGCAATTTTTATCAATAATGCCTAAATAAATCTTTTATATTTTCTTCTTAGAGAAGAAAATGGTGTCAGAATATTATTTCAATCCCATATTCCCCTGTAATTATGCATGAGTCACAGGTTCCTAGATCTGCAGTGTTATTCCATTTTGGAAAATCTACCAGGAAAACAAAGCCTTTCTACCTTTTAGAATTTTCTAGTTAGCTCTTTGATCACACTGCAACACTAAGATGTACCCCACCCCATCATACTGGGGTGATCACTGACTCACCCAGTAAAGAGTCTTCCATGCAAGCATCAGCACCCACAACAAAAAAGTTAAGAAATGATGGTGTCTAATTAGCACTGGGGAAGTGGAGACAGGCTGATACATGGGGCTCACCAGCCAGCTTAGTTTACTCTGCAAGTTCCAAACCAATGAGAGGCCCTATCTCATAAAACAATATAGTTATCCCCGAGAGTGATACCTGAGGTTGAACTCCGGCCTCTACATGTATACACATATATACATACACACACATGCCTGTATGTATATATACACACATGTGCATTTCCCACATACAACACATATATACACACTTGCATGCATGTGTACATGATATCAACACATAGAACACATGTTCATACATACATACTGGTACACATGTACATGTCACACATATACCACACACATTTTTGCACTTGAACATAAATGGGCTCACACGTTTGAAAATGTAATCACTGCCTGTCCAAAATCCAAGCATGAAGCTGCTTCAGCTGTCGGATTCTGCCTCGGTGCCTCAGGCTGGAGTAGCTCTGATTTTATGCAGGTGAAGCTCTTGTCTCACTGCCAGAATGCAGTGATGTAGCGAAACTGTGTTGGCTTGTAAACCTATCTTTTGAACCTCAGCGCTTGACAACAGACACAATTTTGGGATATAGCAGCTAGTTCACTTTCCATTTCTGTAATAAAATATGCATGACAAAATAGAATTGAGGTCAGACTGTGATTTGGGATAAAGGAACTCTTTCTCGGGAAGCAACTGTGAGAATTATTTTTCAAACGATTATAGAAATTGTCATTTTCTGGAAATGGTAGATAAGCGTATACTCGTCGAATCACCTAAGCATCTACACTTTAACATTAGAGCGCTAGCTGAATTTCTTGATGGAATTATACTACGTTACCTCCAGCTGCCTCTTCTCAGTCTTAGCTATAATTCCATTTAAGGACTTTGTTATTCTATCAAAACAGAATAGAAAACTCATTATATAGTTCAAGAGTCTTCACAATTGGGTGCTCTTTGATTGTGCATTGTGTGAGCATCTCACATGACTAATCCTTGCTCCATCCTGACCGTCTAGTCCTATTTCAGCATCCTGAACAGCACCTGCCTGGGAGTGACGGGCAATGGTTCCTGCTGTATGAACAGTGGGTTACTAGGACTCCAAGAGGCAGAGTCTGTAACAGAGGTCTCATCCTAAGAGAGCAACTTCAACTCTAAAGGATGCTGAGAGACCTTTCTACTCTACATGCAATCCTTCCCTGGAAGGCTCAGGGTCAATAGCCCTTAGTATACAGATTTAGGCTCATTCTTATAACTTCACCTCTGCAGTATTCCCAATCCGGCACCAACAATGTAAGAATTCATTAGGCCCAGGAAATGAAGAGCTCGTGAATCAAAAGGAAGAGAGAATTGTGGCAGCCTTGAGGTCATCAATCCTGAAAGCAGGCCATGCATTTCATCAGCACCCTTTTATGGTGCAAATATAAAGAAAGAAAGGGGGGATTTCTGAACAGATGGCATCCAAATATCGGATGTCTTAGTTTTCCAGGAAGAATGACATTAACAACGGACAGTTCATTTTTTTTTTTTCTGCTTCCAACTCGACTCAGGTAGAGCACCCAGACTTCCCAAACCCGGTCTGCAGTTCCTCAAAGCTGTTAATAATTCCTCTCTAAAGGGAGGGGAAAAAACATCAAAACAGATTCAGGGGTGATTAAAGTGCATTGGAAGCTCTTGGGAACTATTCTCTTGTAATTTGTTATTTCTTGGACTGTCAAGGGCAGCTTTTATGAATAGGAAATGATTGTTATTTACAACCGTGTTTGCCTTTGATGGAGGCTTGGGAGCTACCAAGGTTACCCTGGGTTTGAAACGGAAGAGGAACGCCTCCCCTTTCCTTCCTTCGATTAGTGGTTTGTTGAATTTGAAATAAAGCAAAAAAAAAAAAAAAAAAAGTCTTTCTTTTCATGGCATTAATAAAAAAAGATGAGAACAGAGAGAAATGCAGGCTGCATTCATGCTGACTGAATTGAAACACTGATTGTACCATCATATTATTTTGGATAATGTAGTCTGTCAATATGAAAAACTTGATGCAGGCAGAAATTTTAGTGCAAATTCTCTGATGTTTCTATGCACAGTCTTTGTTCTGGATTAAGCATTTGTTTTTTGCGTGTTTTGTGTTTTTCTCCAAAGGATAGAGAAAAGGGGAAAATTTGGTATTTCGTAAATATTTTGAAGAGAAATGACAAGACACTTGCCATAGACACAAGTAGGCAGGCTGTGCCCAGCCAACAACCATGACCCCTCTCTCACTTCTACAGAGCAGTAAAATTCCTCCAGCCACGTGGCTTCTGACTCCAATAGTTTGGAAGTGTGTATGTTCAAGGATGGCGGTGTTGACTTTGCACAGCAGCAGGGTCATTAGCACATGAGAAGTCGCCTGTCTGCAACATAAAATCCAATTAGAAGCTCCAGGTTAAAAAGAAAAAAAAACTTCATTAAAAGGTTATGGAAACAAATACACTGGGCACGGACTTACAACCTGCTAGACTCTGGCTTTGTTGGACCACCAACAGCAGAGGATATGCACCAAGCCAGCCCTGTGATGAACAATGCCAGGTGTCAATCTTGACCATGATGGCGAGCTTGGGAAGGAAAAACGTGTTTAGCTCTAAATTAGTTATCGAATAACTACTGCCTCATGAATCAAGACCCTCTTCGGAATTGCACCAGAAATATTCTCCTGATCTGAGAGGTCTGAAAAATAAGGAGCTGCTACATTCTAGTTTGGAGCCTCTCACTGAGGAGGCAAGCCATGCTATGCTCCCTGTGCCCCTCCATCTCAAAACTACATTCAGGCTCGTGATCACTTTCCCACTGCTTGCCTAAGTAACTCACAAGTCCAAGTCAATTCAGAGAGTTTCTATGTTTCACATTTTTATTTCATATAAAATTAAAAGGTCTTTCTACAGTCCTATGGTCTGTCCCTTAGAACTTAGGTTGAGCTAGATACAATGTGGTGATGTTGGAAAGCAGGGAATTTAGGAGATTAATTAGGTCAAGAGGGATGATATCTTTCTGTTGAGCTGAGCCTGGTCTTCCAAAATGAGCCGGAGGTTGCTTCAAGGTGGATAGTATGCTGATACTACAGATGAGAAGGGGTTGCCAGGCCCGAGCTGAGCTGTATATTTATTTGACTAAGTGACTGGGGAACTGGTATGTACATGTAGATTGGTCATAGCAATCTTCCTCAACACTGTCATTGAAAAGCTGGTCAAAACCTCTTGGTTTGGTGGTATGCTCCTTTAATTCCAGAAATTGGTAGGCAGTGGCTAGAGGATCATAAATTCAGTGCCAACCTGAGCTATATAATAAATTCAAGGTAGCACATGACAAAACACTGTCTCAAATATTTGATCAGCTATAAATGAACACATAACAATCTACAGAAGCAATCTCTGAGCTGTGGAGGAACCTGAGGTGAAAACATTTTTTAATATTAAATTTAAGATAAAACTACCTTTTGGTATGTTGTTGACAGCTGAGGATAAAATTTAATATTTATTCACAGGGGTGATTCATAACACTAATTTCTCCTGTGTGGCTTGTTAATCAGCTTGAAATTCACAAATGAAAAATATTCATTATAAACAGTTTTAAACTATGTGAAACATATTCGTGTGTCATGCATGCACTACCTCTTTCTAGTTCCAAAGGCTTTTTGTCACTGCAAAAGAACACCCATCCCTGTGGGAAAAAAAAACCTGGGGGGGGGGTCCGGCACGGGGGGGGGTGGGGATGGGGGGGGGAAGTCACGAGGGCCAGTGGTGAGGTCCTGGGCGGGCTTCTGGGCGGCTGCATCAGGAAGGTTCAGGGTTCCAAAGGCTGGGAACCTGGCGGCAGGCACAGGAGACACATGGAGTCCAGGAATTTTCCAAAGCTTTTATTGTTCATGGTGTAGTGATTGGGTGTAGATGGTTCACACTCCCCCCAAAAAGCCAGGGGAGCCTGGCTTTTATAGGGAGGAGGGAAAGGGGAGGGAATAACTTAATTAGCTATGCTCCCCCCCCCCCCGCCTTTAGATAACTCATTAATATTTTAATCTCTGGAGGTGGAGACCTGTTAATCACGCCCTCTGCCTGCATCCTACGCGACTGAAGGGCACAGGTTGAATGGAATCAGACCTCCAGTTATGATGGCCTTTCTCCTCCTTGAAGCCTCTGACAGCCATCACACTAACTCCTATCTCAACCAAGTCCATACCTTCCAATAGATGATTGTTTTATACATTTTTTCCCCCTTAACATCATGTTTTTGGTCTTATTTTAAGTTATACAATGAGTGTTGCATCCTTCTTTGTATGGCTGAATTACTTCTCTAAAATATATTTTTGCATAGAGTTTTATTAAAATGATTCAGTAAACATTCTCAAGCCTTTGCCTTCAGTAAAGATGTTTATTTATTTTTTTAATCGGCATATGCGTCTACATTGTATTTTGGTCATGTCTACTCTTCCTATCTCAAGTCTCCAATTCCCTCCTGGATCTTCCCCAACATATCTCTCTCCTAACTTTCTATCCTACTTTTTAAAATAACCCACTGAGTCCAGTTAGCACTGCTCACATGAGTATTGATGTGGAGTGATCTACTTGGACAGAGGGAATCAACCAATGACTACTCCCTACCCAAAGAAAAGTGACTCACCTTGCTTCAGTAGCTATCAGCTGCTATTAGCTTTCCAGCTAGTGATGAAGGTATCAGGACCCTTCTTTACCTCCACACTAGAGTTTTAAGTAGCTTGATCTCGTCGAGGTCTTGTGGAGGTAGCCAAAGCTGCTATGAGTTCATGGCTGCAGCAGCCATGCTGTGTCCAGAGAGAGACCCAACAGCTCACAAGCCTGCTGCCCTATCCGTCAGCACCAGTGTTCTACCCAACACTTGTCTGTGACATTCCCTGAGCCATGGGCAGGGGAGGAGTTAATACAGATTACCATTTTATGTGTATGCACCCATGGTCACACATTCTCTGCCCTTTGACCAACTACGGATCTCTGCATTAACCACTACCTTCTGCAGAAGTGATTCATTGATGTGTTCATTCACTGGAAGCCATTTGAGTTGTTTTTACAGCTTGGCTATTGTGAATACTAGCTTTTATGGTGGTTTTACTTAACATCCTTGTTTTCATTAACTTGAATCTATACTAAGGAGTAGAATTAGTGGGTCATACAGTAATTCCACGTGGAGATTTTGAGGGATAGCCAAACTATTTTCTATGTTGATCATAGCATTTCATACTCTGTACCAGCAATCCACAAAGATTCTTGTTTCTATACCTGCTAGCTAATACATGTATTTTCCCACAGATAGATAGATAGATAGATAGATAGATAGATAGATAGATAGAAGATAGATAGATAGATAGATAGATGACAGATAGATGATAGATGGTAGAAAGATAGATAGATGACAGATAGATGATAGATGGATAGATAGAAAGAGAGAGAGAGAGAGAGAGAGAGAGAGAGAGAGAGAGAGAGAGAGATATCCTAGGATACATACATGTTTATATCTTAGTGGGACTGAGAAAAAATGTTATGTGCAAATTATTCTTTCTGGGTATTTTGTAATGACATTCAATATTCTTGCACACTTGATGAGCAATTCCTATTCCATCTCTACTTCTCAGTAAGCCCTCAAAGTCTCAGGATCTGGTTGTTTAAAAATACTTGCTGAAACATTTTTTTTAGGAATTTTGTTTTTTATTACATATTTTATTTACATTTCAGATGCCATCCCCTTTCCCCATTTCCCCTCCCTAGAAAACCTCTATCCCATTCCCCTCCTCCTTTTGGCTTTTATATAATTTTTTAAATATTAATCAAAGGCTTTATAAGTTTGGTAATGCTCAATAACAAGATGCCCATACAATCAGAAGTGTAACCTAATACCCAACCTGGATATATCAACTATCTTTGACTGGCAGAGACATGTGAACATCTGCCTCCATGCCCCTCCCTCATCTCCTAGTGCCTCCTCTCCTTTACTCCTCCTCCTCTCCTTACTCCTTCTCTTTCTCTTCTTACTCCTCCCACCTTAGCTCCTTCTATATATCACCCTTCCTGTTAAAACAAAACTTTTCTCTCAAAATACAATTAGAGCATAACTATATCAATTTGTGTCAGTAAGGTACAAGATAGACCTAATATCCAATCCATCATTTTGCTTACTAACCAGAACCTCTGTCATCTCTCCTAACTAAAACACTTACTTCTGAACCTGAACCTGGCTTTTTTTTTTTTTTTTTTTTTTTTTTGGCTTTAGAATGAATGTCAGCTGAAAACCATCCTCTCAAATTTTTTCTCTCAAAGTAAATAGCCAGGATTGTCTATGAGACTATAAGTCTTCAATCCTGTCAGAAATCCAGAATGACTGAGTTAACTGAAATTATGGGAAGCACAAAGCATAGCTTCGAAAACTTAGCCAATTTATAGAGACCGCTGAACACCTGGACAGTTCCTATACTACAAAATGTTGGAGAATGTGATCTTCAGGCTTCTGGTCCAAGATCATCTGACAGACCTAGTAATGCAGAATTATTAAGAGCTGATTACTCTGTCTTGGCAGATATAATCAGTTGACTATTCTGCAAGTGTGTCCTTTTCTGGACAGTAATTTGTCTGTACATGAAAAGAGGCAATTCTTGCCTAGTGGCTGCCTCACCACAACTGGAGTAACTCCAAACATGCTCAATTTCTTCTTAGAATCCAAGACAGGAAAGTGTCAGGAGCAGGCAGGTCTCTAATCAAAATAAACATTAATACAGAAATGTTTGTAACATCAATTCTGTGGACTTCTGATGTTTTGAAAACCAACTATCCATGTAAGGCAATATGAACTGTTGTCTGTTAACTCCTCTCAGCTATTTTTAAATAAAATATATAAAACACCCTAACAATAAACTCAAAGCCATGAATTTGCTATAGGCCCTTATCTCACAGGGTAACCATCTCAAATCAGTTAAAAAAGTTAAAGAAGGACTTGGTCTAAGCCTTGTATTCCTAAATGTATTATATAGCCACAATACCTATGAGAGTAACCATATTAATCTTACTTTTATATCAATAAGAAGCTCATACCAATGAAAACCTTAAATTTTAAATCAAAGTAAATTTTGAACCATTTAAGAAATTATAACTTCATCTTAATAACAATTATATATATTTCTACCAATAGGTTATGGTTATGCAATAAATCCTAGCTAATCCTCCCTGGTCCAACAAAACCAGTAGTTTTCCCTAGAAAGACAGCCCAACATTAACCACCTTAGTCCCCAAGCTCATTGGAATAGGGGCGCTGACACTTCATTAACTTCTTCAAGCTGATTAAGGGCTATGAGATATTAGAAGAGGGGCAGGGAGAAGAGTACATTGATAAGCCTTTGATGCTGTGTCTTCACTGCATCCAGCTGGAATTCCAGAACATCAGAGGTTCGAGCAGGTCTGCTCAGCTTGATCGATGAGTAGATACACCAAGGCTGGGTATTCTGCAATATACAATTTTCAAAACAAATTTTAGTATCAAGATAATTTTTGTTTGGATTCTGGAATCTAGTCTTCTGGCAGCCTGCCTCTGTCATGTCTAATTCATATAATTCTGGAAGTTTCTATTAGGGTGTGTTCCCACCATCCTCCCATTCCTGCCTCCCTGCTCTCGAATTCCGTAACACTAGGGAATCCAAACTTTCAGGCACCAAGGCCCTCCACTTCCACTAATTCCTAGCAAGGCCACCCTCAACTACCTCTATAGGTGGAGCCATGAGTCCCTTCCTTTGTGTTCTCGGGCTGGAGATTTTAGAATGGCTACTCTAGCTTGTTTCTTAGAACCATTTGCCTGAAAAATTGTTTTCCAGCCTTTTACTCTAAGGTAGAGTCTGTCTTTGTCAATGAGGTGGGTTTCCTGTATGCAGCAAAATGCTGGGTCCTGTTTATGTATCCAGTCCATTAGCCTATGTCTTTTAATTGGGGAATTGAGTCCATTGATGTTAAGAGATATTAAGGAACAGTGATTGTTGCTTCCTGTTATTTTTGTTATTAGAGGTGGAATTATCTTTTTGTGGTTATCTTCTTTTGGATTTGTTGGAAGAGGGTTACTTTCTTGCTCTTTCTAGGGTATAATTCCCCTCCTTGTATTGGAGCTTTCCTGCTATTTTCCTTTGTAAAGCTGGGTTTGTGCAAAGATATTGTGCAAATTTGGTTTTGTCCTGGAATATCTTGGTTTCTCCCTCTATGGTAATTGAGAGTTGTGTTGGGTATAGTAGCCTGGGCTGGCATTTGTGTTCTCTTAGGGTCTGTATGACATCTGTCCAGCATCTTCTAGCTTTTATAGTATCTGGTGAGAAGCCTGGTGTAATTCTAATAGGTCTGCCTTTCTATGTTACTTGGCCTTTTTCCCTTACTGCATTTAATAGTCTTTCTTTGTTTTGTGCACTTGGTGTTTTGATTATTACGTGACAGGAGGTTTTTCTTTTCTGGTCTAGTCTATTTGGGGTTCTATAGGCTTCTTGTATGTTTATGGGCTCCTTGTTCTTTAGGTTAAGGAAGTTTTCTTTTATAATTTTGTTGAAGATATTTATTGGCCCTTTAAGTTGGGAATCTTCACTCTCATCTATACCTATTATTCTTAGGTTTGGTCTTCTCATTGTGTCCTGGATTTCCTGGATGTTTTGTGTTAACAACTTTTTGCATTTTGCATTTTGCATTTTCTTTGACAGTTGTGTCAATATTTTTATGGTATCTTCTGCACCTGAGATTCTCTCTTCTATCTCTTGTATTCTGTTGGTGATGCTTGTATCTATGACTCCTGATTTCTTTCCTAGGTTTTCTATCTCGAGGGGAGTCTGCCTTTGAGATTTCTTTATTGTTTCTACTTCCATTTTTATGTCCTGGATGGTTTTGTTCAATTCCTTCACTTGTTTGGTTGTGTTTTCTTGAAATTCTTTAAAGGATTTTTGTGTTTCCACTTTAAGGTCTTCTAGTTGTTTACCTGTGTTTTCCTCAAATTCTTTGAGAGTGTTATTTATGTCCTTCTTAAAGTCCTCTATCATCATCATTAGAAGTGATTTTAAATCTGAATCTTGCTTTCCTAGTGATATGGGGAATTCAGTACTTTCTTGTGTGGGAGAACTAGGTTCTAATGATGCCAAGTACCCTGGGTTGCTGATGCTTATGTTCTTGCGCTTGCCTTTTGCCATCTGTATCTCCTCAGTGCTACCTGCCCTGTCTCTGACTGAAGCCTGTGTTTCCTATTATCTTGATTGTATCAGAACTGTGTGGGGTGGGTGTTACTACTGGGGTTAGAGCTGGCTCCCAAAATCTGCTCAGTGCTCAGGTGCAGACAGGAAGGAACCAGTGCTCTGAGCCAGGAGTGACTTCCTGGGTCCTAGTGGGTCCCAGTTACTCCCTGTTTGGGGTGTTGCTATATCTTTACCTAAGATACTGCCTGTGTTAGAGCTCCTGGAAGGCCCACTTCCTCTGGATTCTGTGAGATTGGGGGCAGAGCTGCTGCCCGGGATCTGCTCAGTGTTCAGTCCCAGACCAGAAGGAACCAGTGCTCCTGAAACTTATTAAAACCACAATGACAAGAACACCATATATAAAAAAAAATGTGACCATAGGTGCTATATTAGGGCAGAGAACTAATCTAACAAAGAATATTCAGCTAATCAGGATTCTTGAAAGAAAATTTAATGAAATTCCAAATTTTAAATAAGGTCCATAGGCAAATTTCATTTTAATATTTAATTTTAATGTTTAAAATAAAACCGGTAAAGCATAGTCACTCATTCTGATTTTCTGAACTATATTTTGCACAGAACTTTCTCTCTCTTTAATGGTTTCTTTTCTTATCCAGTGTTTGCTGTCAGTTCCTTAGCTGACTCTTGTTGTCACATGTAGAAAAGAACATAAAACCCAAAAAGTCCCTTTTGTGTCTTCCTTCCAGTCTGTTTGAAAGGAGATATATATATATATATATATATATATATATATATATATATATATATATATATATATATATCAGCTCTTATTTTCAAGCTGGGCTGCAGGGACATTTGAGTAGAGGTGATGATATGCTCACTGGACCACTCTCTGGACTTCAAATCACACCCTGGTGAAACCTCAGCAGGAAAGGAAGAGTTGGTGTCTGTAGTTATAAATAAATGGCTTAAAAGAACTTCCCCTTTCCATCTTTTCTTGTTATACAGAGCCCTTACATTAAGTAAACAATCACACAGACACACAGACACACAGACACACACACACACAGACACACACACACACACACACACACACACACACAGAGTAACAACAGAAACTCAATAACAGGCAGAAACCAGACTACTCCAGTTGAGTCAGAGATGAGGGCCTGGAACCCCCAAAGCTACTGAACATCACATGCTACCCTCTTCCACACCACCCCCACAGCCATCTTTGGATCTTTCTTAGATACAGCAGATTATACTTGGGCAGGACTTGATCAAGTTTATTGTCCTCTCCCAGACACAAAAACTTTGAACTGCTTCTTTAACATTGAAAGCAACAAGGAACCACTCTCCGACAAAGCATCCTGTTTGATTAGTACGTAAGTCTGAACAGTGGAAAGGAACCTGGAACACCATTGCCAGCCCCTGTCCCTGAAATTTCAATCTGTTCATTCCTGTCTTACATTTTGAAACTGGAAGCCTCTCTTCCACATGACAGCGTTTCAGGTTTTCAAAGACAAGTAATAATATATCTGTTTTGTAGACTAAGTATTTCTGTATAGAACCACTTGTGGGAGGTGATCTATGTCTGGACATAATAGCACACATCATCTTTGGAATGGCTCCAGGATGTCCTACATGATCTATCCCATGTTCAGTATAGATGAGCTACTTTTTCAGTGTTGTTGAGGCGGGCCATCACCAATGATACTAAAAATTGTACTTTTAGGGCAGCCAAGTTTACCCTGAGCACAAATTCAGTTTGTCAACAACCAAAGCCATGTAGGGTTTTCCCACATGCACTCCTGTATAACCATAATTTTAGATAAGCTTTTAATGAGATATATCATAAGTCTGTACCTAAGCATATCATAGTAGTCATAGTAATATCACATAGAGTGTGAATACTTTTCAGTCATCTCCTATCCATAATGTATTCATATTCAAGAAACGGAAAAAGTAGAAAGTCACAAAATCTTTAATATAATGAATATATTAAACATGGTGTGCGAATAGTATACCTGATTGATTAACACAAGCACATACCTAAGAATAGTCTAGAAGGATAATACAATAGTATGAACTCTCTTCGTCTCTTCCCTTAGATTCATTAACCCTCTTATGACTTGTTTAATCATATTGAAAGAAATACCAAAAGCTAATGACATTATAAATCATACTCAAAGATTCAGCTGTTAGCAAACTTTAGGTTATAAAAATTCTTAAAGTGGCTGTCAGCACTCCTTAGTTGCCTGAAGTTCTTTGTGTAGGGCTGAGACCTCATGGTCTTTACCCCATCCATGTTGACATATGTATTGTTGTTGATCTTGTTCAGCTAATGCTTTGAAAGTCATGTTGGTGAGACTTCACAGATGGGAAAGTTTGGAGGGAGGAAAAAGAAAGGGAAAACGGTATACTTATATCATAATTTCAAAAATAAAAGAAAATAAAATTCACGAGTAGAAAACTATTTGTTCTTTGACTATTTGTGCTTATTGTCTTGCTTGCTTCTCAACTATTTGCATCTATCACATTGCTAGTTCCTCAACCTAGACCTGCTCTTAATACTTGCATGTAATTAAAATGGTATAAAAGCAAAAAGGAGGAGGAGGGATGGGTTAGGAGGTTTCTAGGAAGGGGAAATGGGGAAAGGGGAAGGCATCTGAAATGTGAATAAATAAAATATCCAATAAAAAAAGAAGAAGAAAACTATTACCAATGGATTTTAATAAATCCTCTGAAACTGATCAGGCAGTATCATTATTGTCATTTTGTACATAAGAAAACAGGCTCATTGAACAACATGTTGAAGGCTGCATTACCAAACACCCCTGGAATAGGGTTCCAGTTCAGCAGGAATTGCCACAGTTTATCCAGATTTTACCAGCAACCTCATTTTTCTACTTGTTATTGTTTTGAGATACAGACTCACTCAGTAGCCCAGACTACCATTGAACTTGCAGTAGTCCTGTCTCAGCCTTGTGAGCCATGGGTTTTTAAGGTGTGTGTCACTTTGCCTGGCAGTCAATATCTGTTCCTTTCTTCTGCTCTGGTCCCCTTTGGGTTAGCATTTGCAAGACATGAGAGTGCATTACATCACAAGGTTAAAATCTTGATTTTCCTCATGGTCTCCAGCAGAAGAATGCAATCTCTGGCCAGGGGTGTTTCTGTGCTAAGTGACTTCCACTGCTGACCCAAAATATCCTGTTAAATGGAACTCCAAGGACATTTATAACCAAGTGGATTATGAAAAGGTGGGTCTACAGATACCTTTCCATGGTCCTAGATGGTACTGGAAGTTGAGACAGAGCAGATTAAATCAAGGGTATAAGAAGCAGAGTTGGATGACTGTAGCTCGTTTCTTGTGTGAGAGTGTGAATGTTGAGTGATCAGCAAATGATGGGAAATTAGTTTAAAAGCAGAAAAGTAGAGTTCTTCTCCACCTTTTGTCAGTTCTCCACTATACGCTGAAAATTGCATAGGGCTTTTAGAGAAGTGTTTTGAAAGATATTTTTAGGAGTTGTAAAAGATTACCATGTTCACATATAGTAAATGATGTGAAGGTTTTTTTTGTTTTTGTTTTTGTTTTTTTTTTATTCTGTGATCATTAAGGAACACATTTCTGATAGCATACACTAAACTAGCTTCCAGGACCTAATTAGAAACTGGAAAAAAAAACCCAACACCGCATCAAATACTTCTATGGTATTTTGTATTTTGTGCTTTGTGAAGAGGGATGTGCGCGCGCGCGCGCGCGCGTGTGTGTGTGTGTGTGTGTGTGTGTGTGTGTGTGTGTGTGTGTACATGCGCATGCACACACACGCCCACACTTTTTGGTTGCCTCTTTAAGATAACCATGGTAATTTGAGCAAAAGAACAGTATATTGGGCATTTTCTGCATCTTTCACCAAAATATTCTATTCAAGATGTTCAAAAAGGACCAGAGCAGCAATAAATATAATGTGTTAATAGTATTGTTTCATGGATCTGTCCAAATGCACCAGGCCTCGGGTTTATTATAAGGATATTTGACCTCAAGTCAATCTTAACTCATTCTCCAAGGAAGTAAACTATGATGACTGCCACTCCCCAAGGAAGAAGCCAGGCTTTAAAAAGTTTAGGGGCTGGGAAGCTGGCTCAGTGGCACTGACCACCAATACTACAGATCTGAGTTCAATCCTAGGAACACCCGCTGATAGATGGAAGGAAACAACTCATGGAAAGCTATCCTCTGGCTTCCACATACATGCTGGGTCACACATACCCATGGCCCAAATAAAGTGAAGTAAAAACCAACTAAACAAACAAACTTACTCTAAAGACAATGTACTGTACTATGATGACATCAGTGCAGCTAGCTAGCAGAAAGACAATGGACCCCTTTCTCTTCCTAGTTTTCAAGGATTCATTAAAAAATATTTTAATAGTTTTTTTCTTCCTCACCAGGATAAAGAGGACTAGAGCTAAGGCTCTTATTTTCTAGAGTTTTCCTCTAAACACCTACAAACTAATTTCATGAATGCATGAGTCTCTGTGTGTTTACAAGTGCTTATCATTTTGATTTTTCATGATACAGAGTTTAGCTTTATTTAGAAAAATAGATGGAATGTTATCAATTTAATGGGATCTTCTTTCCCATATGGAATAATATCAAGATGTTTGAGGCTTATTTTCTGTACAGATACAGAGAAACCTAAACCCTCTACCTATGCATTGGCTTGGACCCTATGGAGATATGTGGGCCTGTACACTATTGATACACATAGGTCTGCAATTTATCAACAAGTATTGACTTTCAATTTTCAGATTCTACTTGTTATATACCGTATAAACCTGTATATGCCTAGAGTCATGTGGTCTTAAGGAGGCCTATATCTTAGGAACATGTATAAGACATTGCCATAAATACACACATATGCCTAGAACTTGGAGACACACATAGGCCTGTACCTCATGGAAATGAATAAATATTTCTTGATGGTAAATTCAAAGGCCTAATAACATACTGCCGGTGTATCTTTATAATCACAGAACTTTCTAACTTAGAGGCAAAAAATATTGGGGCTTTTGCCTCCTTATGAATATTTGACAGGCAAGGAGACGGCCATTTAAGTAACTTACATTGTGCTTATAGAGTTGATGACCAGGGAGAAGATGTCAACAATAAATCAAGAGCAGTGCCTATATTCTAGGTGCACAACTGTAGCCCTTCTGAAAGCAGGTATAGTACACCTCTCCAGACCATAGCATAATATGCTAAATTTGGATCCTAATTTGGTTTGGTGCACATGAGCTACTCAACTGAGCCTCTCTTCATGTACTGAAATCCTTACTGTGAAGAGATCAGGAGGTGCCTTTGGGAGTGGGGGTGACTGAATCATAGGGGTGGAACATTCAAGTATGGAATTGGTGCCCTTATTAAAAAAAAAAAAAATCCAAGAAACTAGGGAGGTGGTGTAGTCAGTAAAATGCTTGTGATATAACTTTAGATTACAAACATCTGCTTAAAAGCTGAGCATGGGGGTCTTCTTGAGGGTGGAGACAGGTAGATTCTTAGAACTCACTAAGAAGTCAACTTAGTCAAACTGATGAGATGTATGTCCCCATGAGACTCTGATTAAAATTGATGATGATGAAGAAGAAGAAGAAGAAGAAGAGGAAGAGGAAGAGGAGGAAGAAGAAGAAGAAGAAGAAGAAGAAGAAGAAGAAGAAGAAGAAGAAGAAGAAGAAGAAGAATAATAAGAGAAGAAGAAGAAGAAGAATAAAAGAAGAAGAAGAAGAAGAAGAAGAAGAAGAAGAAGAAGAAGAAGAAGAAGAAGAAGAAGAAGAAGAAGAAGAAGAAGAAGAAGAAAAGAAGAGCCTCCCTGAATTCAATTCCTAGGACTCATGGGGAAGTAGACATCCAATTCACAGAAGTTGTCCTCTGACCTCCACACATAAAGCAAACACAGGCACACACATGCACATGTGCACCCAGAGAAAATTAATTTTAAAAAGAAGACGGAAGGCTGAGGAGACGGTTCAATGAGTAAGAGCTCTTTTGTGCGATCATGATGATAAAGTCAAGTCCTCGGCACCCACATGAAAGTTTAGGTGTGGCTGTGCACATCTATAAGGCTAGTGCAGAGGATTGGGGGTGGAAGGCCATTGGAGCTTGCTAACTCCAGGTTCAGGGAGAGAACAGGGTAGAGAGTAATACAGATACCATACATCCTTTAGTTCCTGGGCACACTGATAGGCATGCTCACACGTGTATAATATCGTGCATGAGCACATGCACTCACACGCCAAACAAACAAATAGATATAGTAAATAAGTACTGTTTAAATGGGTGGAGAGTAATTGAAGAAGACACACACTCAACATTGACTCTGGGCCTCCACATACAGTCACACATCTACATGAATATATCATTCGTGTGTGCGTGTGCGTGTGCATGTGCGTGTGTGTGTGTTTGAGAGACAGACAGACAGAGAGATAGAAAGAGACAGAGATCGTGTACAAATATTACATGTACAGTGTACACAAGATGACTTCTAGGAATTCTTCTCTTAAGTGCACAGCAAAACCACTGTTCTCCGTGAGTCTGCAAGCAGACAACTCAGCAGACAGTAGCCCTGCCACCTCTTTGTTTGTTACCTTCCCAACAGCTAGTACTATAAGGCAAAAACTTCTATTGTTTTATTTTATGGCAGTTTGTGACAGAAGACAATAAGTTTCATTATTTCTATGTACTCTCTGTCCCCTGAACCTCCTTCACACCATGTTCCTCTGCAGATGAGTCTCTAAAAGCCCACCACAGTGTCAAAATGGAGTCTCTCTAGTTATTTGAGGTTTCTCGATACTCCTGCAGTTAATACGTTTCATTTAAAACATCACCCAGGCATATTGTTGTCAGCTTGTAATTTATTTAAATTGCCGTTGGCTTCATTTCCATTTTCTAGTTTCTAGCTTGACATTTCAGAGGCAGAAATTGAATCTGAGTTCAGGAAAAAATGCAATGTATTTTCCCTACGCATATGTTAAATCTTCCCAGGCCTGTAAGTAACAACTGGTTTCAAAAATTAAAAATAAATAAAGAGACCCAATAGGGAGCAAAGCATTTTCTATTCCAGATGAGAAAGGCTGTCATGGATATTAGACAGTGCCCTGCATCCTGGAGCAGGCAGGACCAGGATGGAGTATTGATTCAGATGTCATAATTAAATGAATCTGAGCCCAGGCTCAGATAAGCACAATTTGAGGAGATGGATAAAGAGTCAGGAAGAGATATGCGTTAGAGTCTCTATCCCTAATAGCAGTTGTCAGAATTTCAAGGATGAGAGGTTCTATCAATTGGAACAGGAATGGCGTGGATGTGATGAGCTTTGGCACCTTATCAATTCTCTGCCTTCTAAGAGAACATGTGTGTGACATCTGTGATTTATTTCTGATCTACCAGTCTGGTGAGCATGAGTCTGGAGTTTGCTGCCAAATTACCTTGCTCGTCTACATGCTAAGAGGTTGCTGTCACATTTAAGACTGTCAGAAATCCAAATCTTTCCCACAGGAGATCCCAGATCGCGCACAGAATAAAGATTTGCTTTTTGTTTGCGGTGAAACACCCATGGGAATTTTGTAGGTGCCAATCAACTTCTAGTCCACCAATTAGCTCTTCCTCTCAATGCTGGTACACTAAAGTTAAAACAATATTACAGCCACATCAACTGAAATCTAAAGGGTAAAATCAAATTCTGATCATCTCAGCACCCCAGTTCAAACAAGGCTTCTCCAGGCTGTGTGGACCCCCTGTGGGGTCCTAACCTAACTTCTCTCATAGGAAAAGGCCTCTGATAATTAGTAGACATGAGATGATATATCCTAGAAAGAGAGGTTCTCCTCTTAGTGAAGGAGAGGTATTCATGATTCCACAAGAGAAAAGAAGGGTCTCTAAAACCTGTGACCTGCAGTGGTATGGGAATGAACTTGATTATAGTTCCTTCAGAAGGGACATGTTTTCCCTTTTATCAGAGATAAGACATCCGGAAGGTATTCTAGCTGTCAGCAACTTTCATAAATTTAGTTCCCACATCTTTACATCTTTAGCTTCAAAGGGGAGTAGATGATGTTAGCACATGAAGCCTGCCTCTCATCCCCTACCCCGTGTGTGTGTGTGTGTGTGTGTGTGTGTGTACACATATGTACACATACATCTACCTCCTTCTAAGCTGAATCACGGAGGAAGGGTTAAAGTTGACACACAAGTTCCTCTGGCCACCTTCGACCTGGTAGCTAGCCTGACATTTGAGGTTTATGAAGAGGACCTTCTCCTTGCAGATTGGCATACCCCATTCATTTCTTCATCCCCACTAGTACAAAAGTCATTATTTTAAGCCTGCCAATTGCCTCAGAGACCATGAAGTGACTCTAAGCAATCATTCTCTGAGGCGCCTACAGTGACATAGTGTTTCTCTGATCTTTTGGCCCCGAGTGACCCCAGTGAAAAACCCTTTTAGCCATAAGATTTCACACGAACAGGGATTTCGCAACATGCGTTTTTGCCTATGTACGTTATGTGAAGGCGGCTGCTATCAGACGCATTTTCTTTGTCTAGAAGCTGAGTTCTTGCCCCTTTACAGTTTGTGGGATGTTATGTTTGCAAAGTAATTACACAGTGGCCTGCAGCCCTATCTAGGCAGTGGAAAATGGTTAATCTTCCAGAAATCCAAAACTGTAGAGAATCAGTTATTTTGAACCCCCCACCCCCAATCCTGTATACAAGGAACAAAAATCCTAAGAGGTTAAGATTGTGAGCCCAGAATCTGGCATATGGGTTGGAATCAAAAGACCCAGAGGGAATCACTGATTCAACTTCTATTAAACTCTTAGGCTTCATTGAATAAGTTATATCCTTTCTCTCTATGTCTTCATACTCTTATCTGAATGAAGAAAAGATTCTTAGGTAACAAGCTGTACAGTGTGGACTAGCCAGTTGGCTCTGTAGTTAGAGCACATAACTGCTCTTCCAGAGGATCGAGGCTCAGTTACTAGCACTCATGCTGGACAGATTCCAACTGCCTATAGCTCCAGTTCTAGGGAATCTGATACTATTCTCTAATAGCAGTGGTACCTGTGGTATGAGTGTTGGGGGAGACCATCTGTGGTTCTGTGTCCTCCGTTAGGGTGTCCAGGGCCTCTGCACACTAGGCTGGAAGGACAAATTGGGGACTCAAACGGGTGATGTTGATATGGGTACAGAATTCAAAATCTTTCTCCAAGGATTTTAACGAAACAGCTCTCATAGGCGATTTCATCTTGTGCGCATACATTTATTGGTGTAGGTTTGTATGCATACATGCTATTTGGGGTGAACCAGGGTTATATATGGACCCTGAAGAGTGAAAAGGAGTTTTCAGGGAAAATGAAAATCATGGGCTAGAGTTTAAGGTTCTGTGAAGGCCTCCATTTATCTGGAGAGGCATTTCATGAATCCCAGCTACTTACTGGGCAGGTCCTTATGGGTGAGGGAGAGGAAGTGGAACTTCGAGATCTTCCAAGGACTATGACCTTACCAAGGTAGAGAGTGGGAGCAGGGGACTGGACTCTCCCAGACAAGGTCAGAAAAGGGGAAGCCCTCTGATGAAGGGAGTTCTCCATTTTGCAGTGCGTTCAGAGGAACTATCCGGTCATGGTTGACTGTGATCTTAATTAGCAGGGCCTCCACATAGTACCCACACCCATGTGGCATACATACTGACAGGCAGGCACACACACGCATAAATAAAAATAAATACATTTTTAAAAAAAAAAAGTGTACAGGTTAAATAACAACAGTCTTCCTGGCACATTTTAGTTAGTAGGCACCAACCTTTAATCAATGGGAGCAGTCCTTCAGGCTAGAAGTTGACATTAACTGGATTATTTGTATGTCCCCAAGGAGATAGTCAACCCTTAGACCCACCATGTTCTCCCACCTTTTTCTTGCTCCAAGTAGAATGGAGCTTGTTTTGAAGGCAGGCATTTTTTTTTTCCAGTGGCATTTAGAATCTCAGCCGCACGCCCAGATATGAAGAAAGTGTGCTGTGCATTCCAACAATCCCTGCTGGAAAGCATTGCCAGAAATAAACAAGCTGTCAGGAGCCAATGATTCATTTCTCATCTGCTCCAATGACATCTGGCTTAAGTGTGATGAATACATGCTTGTTTAAATCATACGGTGACGGTGATGGTAGCTGACAGAAATGTTTGCAAATATTTTGGGAATTCCCTAAGTGCTTGCTACCAAAGAGTAAGCTTCTTTAACAAAAGGGGATACAGCATAGACTTCAGTCTGCAGAGTCAACACTTCCATCACCTAAGGCTAAACCCGTAACACTGAAGATTAAAAAGTGGCTGTGATGACATTGAATGTGGATGCCAGTAGCAGGGTGCAGATGTAAAGTAAATGTCCTATGGTAATTTGGATGTTTAGGAAATAGCCCTCGGAGTAAAAGGAGCGTTAAGTGCCCCTACATGTTTGAATGAAGCACAGCCCACACAATGGGCTTGGTCACTGTTTACATCAATTCACAGCTATTTATTTGATAATGATTAGCAGACTTTACTACATCAAACACAGAGAGGTCTAAGAGGAAATAGAAGATATTTGCTTGCTTGAGGAATACCCATGGCCACTGAGGGAGTAATAGATCTTGACATAATGCTTGATCATTCAGATCTGTCACAGACAGATGAGGCATAGCCTACAAATGCCTATGCATTGGACATTAACAGTTGCTGTTTTTCTTTCTTTTTTGGGGGTGGGGTGGGGTGAATGGTGTGTTCTTGCACCATTGATTTCTTTTCCTAATGAATAATCTGAGAAGTAGTAGAACTTAGCTCAAATCTGTTAGTAGTGACTCATATGCAGGAAAGTTAAATTATATGTAGAAATTCTAGGTAATCTGAATATTGAAAGTTGAAGTTTTATGCATAATACATGTATAAATATGAATATACGTTTACACAAAAAATTGTGTGAAGCATGTTTCAAAGTAGAAAGAATGCACTCGTGATACCTAGCCCATTTAATAATGTATTTATGCAAAGAGAAGAGAACCAATTTTGCATTATATTCATGACATCAGTAGCTATTGCTTGTATATCATGTCACAAATATTCTCCATAAATTATATACCATGTGAGATAATGCTCCTTTTTGTTCCAGGTAATTAATTGGATTTTTCAGCAATATAGTCCACATTTCAAATATGTGGTTGTTTCTTCTGAAACATCAATAAATGAGACCAACTTTATGAGCTATTTATATGATAGTCTCTGAATATTTCAAAATAATTGATCTTTATATATTAAGCACATTATCTTTGTTGTTACAGTCTCTCCAAGTTATTTGTAGGCAATTTATATTTGACAAATAAGGAGGTTTATAAGCAAGTTAATATTAGGCATTTTATGATGCAAGCAAAAATATATCAATTCCTGTTTAATGTAAATTACAGAATTCTTCAGGCATGTCCTAAAGCATTAGTGGCATCAGAGTAAATAGACAGTAGAAGGAAATAATTTCTGCAGATGGAGAATTGGCTGAGCTTTTAAGATCACTTCCTTCTCTTGCAGAAGACCAGAGTTTGATTCCCAGCATGCATGTCATCTGGCTCCAAAGACCTGTAACTCCATTTCCAGGGGATCCTTCTGCACTTTGCAGATACCTGCATTCATATATACATGTCCACACAAAGGCACATGCATGTACACATAATTTAAAATAATAAAAGTCATAAATAAGTCTTTTTCTTAAAAAATAAATTATTTGTTCAAATGAGTACAGCTTTAAAAAAAGTTTTGTGGTCTTGAACAGTATTTCTGAGTACTTTCACTAGACTATGCTTAATAAAAATATAAAATGCAGAAGAGTTCCTGTGAACATATATTTGCATGAGTGTATAGACATAGACATGTGTATGTGCCCTAATTCTCATCTATAAGTGTGCATCCATATATGCACACGAATGCATACATGTGTGCATATACATTTGTGCTCATCCATATGTATACACACTTATATGCACATGAGTGTATACATGTGTGTGTGTGTACACGTGTGTTCATCTATATGTGTACACATGCGGAAAAGAGGCCAAAAGGATGTGTGACTCTTACAATTCATCATCTTCGAAGAACAGTATAAGTGGGAATGTGGGTGAATGAATAGAATGTTTTAATCTTTCTTATTTACCTCTATATTATTTAGGGTATATGTCCCAGAAATATTTATTCATCAACTGCTTAGGTAAAAATAAATAAATAATGTACATCCAGGCATGATAATACCCCAAATGAAAAGTGCACACATCTGCCTTTCCTTTTTGTTGGCTTATGAAGGCATTTCCTGGATCTTCCTCGTAGATTGATACAAACACCTCAAAGTTGAGACTCTCCACTGTTGATCTTTCTCCTCTCCATCTCTGAACAGTGGTATGTCATTGCCGTTGAACAACTGGCCTTGAGAGTGGGAAGGGAGTGCTAACGGATTCGCTGATTTCCATGGTACAAATATGCTCAAGGTGACCAGTTTTAACTTACCATTGTCAAACAGCCCATAAGAATCCTTTGGAACCGTCAGTTAGCTCTATTTGGGTCTTGCCTCTCAAAACCCAAAGTCTTGATGCTCCTCCGTTTGTATCTGCGCTTTGAGGATCAGATTTGCTGGAGAGCCTGTGCCATGACTGAGGGATGCTGATGGCAGCGTGGAGAACGTGTGCAGCAATTCTCTAGTGAACCCACGGGTGAAAGTCCCAAGGCTGTAATTCAAGCCTGTCACCAGACTGTGGTGCCAGCTGCCACTTCCCCTGCAGGAGTAGCAGATACCTCCCTACTCTAGAAGTACAGTAGGACCAGTAAGAAGGAAGACCAATAAGGTTCTTTGAGCTCTTCCTGCACAAAATAGAGATGACACATAGGATATTCATCACTATGATATATGGTTATCAACTTGGCCGACTTCTAGGAGGAATTGGGTTCTCTGAGGGGGTCATCAGAGAGGGTTAACTATGGGGAGCTGACCCACCTTAACTGTTGGTAACATGATCCCATGGGCTGGGGCGTTAGATAGAATAAAGACGGAAGAGCAGAAAGCCAACCAGCCATGCAACAGAATCTCCCCTCTTAATTTCCTTCCCACAATGATGTAAACTGCTTCTGCCATATGCTCCCGGGACCACCATGCTCTCCCCTCCCTTTACACACAGGGACATGGAGCCAAGTAACCATGGACTAAGCACTCTGAAACCATGAGCCAATATAAATATGACCTTTCTTAACTTGCTTCTGCTAAATGTTCAGTCACTGAGGTGCAAGGCCAGGAATAATCACTTTGAAAATGGCATTTTTTTTTTTTGTTAAAACCTTTGAAACCAGTGTTTTCATCTTCATATCCACATGGTTGAAGACCATCGAACTTTTTTCAAATGGTACAGTGCATGATTGCTATGGATCTATACCCTCATTCTGCTCAGCACCAAAACTGTTATTTTTATAAATAAAAAGGCAGATTTTATAACTCTATTGGACTCCTCTCATTTTTATTAAGTTATTTATTAACTTTACATCCAGATCAAAGCTTCTCCTTTGTCCTAGTTAGAGTGTCCATTGCTAAGAAGAGACACCGTGACCAAGGCAAGTCTTAAAAGGGACACCATTTAATGGGAGCTGGCTTACAGGTTCAGAGGGTCCGTCCATTATCATCAAGGCAGAAGCATGGCAGCATCCAGGTAGGCATGGTGTCAGAGAAGGAGCTGAGAGTTCTACATCTTGATCTGAAGGCACTCAGAAGACTGGCTTCCAGGCAGCTAGGAGGAAGGTCTCAAAGCCCACCCCCACAATGACAAGATTCTTCCAATAAGGCTACACCTCCTAATAGTGCCACTCCCTGGGCCACAAATATTCAAACTATTCTACCCTCCCTGCTCTCCTCCAATCCCTTCCTCTTAACTCCCCTTCCCCATATTCACCCTTCTTCCCTTTCCCCTCAGAAAAGGGGAGGCATCCCAAGTATATCAACCTGCCTTGGCATATCAAGTTGCAGTAAGACTAGACACATCTTCTACTTAGGCTAGACAAGGCATCCCAGTTAGGAGAAAGGGATCCAAGTGTTAGGAGTCCCACATGAAGACCCAGTGCACTAATTGTTACAGGCAAAGGGCCTAGGTCTGTCCCATGCATACTCTCTGGTTGGTGGTTTAGTCTCTATGAGCCCCTCTGGGCCCAGGTTAGTTGATTCTGTATGTTTTCTTGTGGTGTCATGTATCCCTTTGGCTTCTCCAATACTTCCTTTCCCTCTCCCACAGGATTCCCCAAGCTCCACTGAATGCTTTGCTGTGGGTATCTGCATCAGTTTCCATCAGTTGCTGGGTGAAGCCTCTCTGATGACAGTTATGCTAGGCTACTGTCTGCAAGTGTGGCAGAGCATCATCAATAGTGTCAGGGGTGGGCTCCCTCTCATGACTTTCCCTGTTAAGACAGCATTTACAGTAATAGCCAGCTAGCCCAGCCATTTGCTGTTGGCCAGGCCCAGTAAAAGACAACTATATTGAGAAAGAGATTCTCACTTAATCCAGACAGGATACTTTCAAATGACTGCCAAGAAAGCAATAGGTAGCCTGGTGGTGACTGGAGGCTTAATAATACAGAGAGGAAAAAGAGGGGTTTTTTTTTTTTTTTTTTTTTTTGAGACTTTAGGCAAAGATGGATTCAAACAGTAAGAACAGGGCCCTAGAGATGTCTCCCCAGGTAAGCACCTACTACTGGCAAGCCCACTAACCTAAATTTGATCCCTGGGACTCACATGTAGAAGAAATACCATGTCTCAAAAGTTGTTCTCTGACCTCCAACTCATGTATCATGACACATGCAAATGCCCAACTCCCCCCCCACACACACACACACACAAATGTAGAAAAAAAGGTAAAAAATTAGAACATTTCACGTGCTCCTAAACCAGGCATATTCTCAGCCCTGGATGAGCAACAGAGTCTTGCTCCATTATAAGCTAACCTACTGCAAGTGGAAATTGTTTATACTAGATTCATCTGCTGATTGACAGTATAGCAGCCATCTTGACATTGGTTTACATCAGACATTTGAAGCATTCTGGGAAAAGTACATTGATGCAGTCAGAAGAAGATAATTTAGATTTTCTCTGTGGCTGACTTTACTCAGTATCCTATAGTGACCTTGTAAAGACTCTGAGGTCTCTTTCTCCTGCATCTTTACAGCTCTCTGGGGAGGCTCACAGCAGAGAGAACTGTTTGGTTTAGGCATTATGAACTTGAGAGAGGTAGCCAGACAGGCTGCAGCTCTCTGTTGGCTTTTGTTGCCTACTGAGAACACTGTTCCATTGGGGGAGATTAGACCTTAGTTATTTGAAAAAAAAGCTGAGAAGGCTACATCCTCCAGCTGCTGGGCAGGTCAAAAGTGGGCCTGGAGTGTTGCCTTAAACTAAAAAATCTTCATTAAAATTTCCTCCCTGTCCCCCCACCCCCTGTCTCCCCAACATCCTCCAGTCACTCTGCCCCCTCTACCTTTTCCAACCTTGACCTAGACAGGTGATTAGTTACATTTATTTGATGCTTTAATCTACTCTCTCTCTCTCTCTCTCTCTCTCTCCCTTTCCCTCTCTGTCTCTGTGTTTCCCTGTCTCTGTCTCTCTCTGTGTCTCCCTGTCTCTGTGTCTCTGTTCTCTCTGTGTCTCTGTCTCTCTCTCTGTCTCTCTCTCTCTCTCTGTCTCTCTCTCTGTGTGTCCCTCTCTGTCTCTCTCTGATTTCAGAGGGAATGAACAGTGATTTATAGAAATCGGCTGATTATAACTGGTATCACCCAGCTTCAGAAGGCCCTAGATGCAACCTTGGGACAGAATTTCAGACATTGCAGGGAACTCTGGCTTCTCTGAGTGCAGGTTCCAGTCAAGCCCAGATAAGGCTTCTTACCTAGGAGAATCAAATTCAAAAGTCAAATGCCTTTCACTAAAGAAGCATCAGCACTACATTCGAAAGCTACTGACACTGTCCTTATCTATATTGCAGGGACTGGACTTCTCCCCTCTTGAGTATTGCTTGGTTTGCATGTTAGTGGCAATGACTCACGCTTAGCTTACGGCACGTTGTATGTTGCTTGTACTTTGTAGATGGCTAAGATTTCCAACCTCTCCTAGATAATATTCTCTTCTGATCATAAATTTCTACATGAATGGTGCCCCTAATCTGAGAAGGAAATGTTCCAAGACCCCCAGTGGAAGCCTCCAACATAACTAGAACTGAAACCTCCATGTAGTACAGGTATGTGTATATACCTATATTCTGTGTTTTTACCTGTGTGCAGCTTTACCGCATGGTATCCAAGATGATCTGTCCCTTGATGGTATCCCTGCCCTGGTGTCTCCTAAGCATCATACTATTGTGCTTTGGAACCATTGTTAAGTACATTAATCATTACTTAACTATGATTTGTGGTACAATGACAGCTGATAACCTTTCACCCAAGGGCAGCTTCTAGGGGCCTACTGAGAAAGTAGTAGATGCAGAGTAGACACATTAGCCAGTAGGATTAATCATGTCTTAAGCAGTTCTAATAACATGGCGATGTTTGATCCGGCTGCTCAAATTGGGGACATTATTATATTCTATTTATTATTTTTAGACTGAGGTTGACCACAGGAAACTGAAATGTTAGACATCAAAGCTACAGACCACTGAGGACTACCGTATCTCTAGACCTCATTTCTATATAACCCCTGCAGTGATCAAATGGTATACCAGTCTGCGTGATGCCTTGAGAAGGAATAGTTCTATTTTCTTGTTTGAATTCTCGAAACTGAACCTGTTGATGATACTGGTAAATTATAATAGCAATGAGAATTTTAAAACTGACCACAAAATTCTATTACCCTACATACATCTATAAGTCAGATGAACTGAATAGATATATTTTCATCACACCAGTGCTGACAAAATAATAGATTAGTCATAGCTCCTGCTCTGAAGCATCTTCTAGATCAGACAATATGATGTCAGTGGTTTTTTGTTTGTTTGTTTTTGTTTGTCTTATTTTGTTTTCTTTGTTTATTTACCAATTTTTTGAACCTCCTACAAATACTGATGAATTATACAACGTCTCTATATTTTCAGCATGAATAAAGGTTGCCATTTGTCCAGAAGCTACACCTAGAGAGCCACCCTTGAGCCTGGATCTTGGCACCTGAATTAATGTTCTTTCCATCCTTCAGTGCAGACATTATGGAGAGTTAGCAAGTGGCAGAGAAGCGTTTGCCATTAAGAATGAGAGCATGCTGCTCTGGAGGGAGGTTTCTCACAGCGCACCCAACGAACCAAACAACTGCTGGCTGACTCTCAGTTCAATAAATCCTTCCACTAGAGTAAGATGCTCCTGGGAGACAGGATTAACATAGGAGATGCCTCGAATTCATTCCTCACATTTCAGTTGGAAGCATGAGTTGTTTTCATAAATGACTTGAACAACGGGGCAGTTCCCCGCTTGCTTCTGGAAATGCCTGTCGAAAATGGCAAAAGAAAGTTTAGTGTTATCTCAAAACTTCCCCGATAAAGGACTTAAAGTTCGTTTTCTTACTTTTGCAAATATCTTTGAGTGCTCAATGCATCTTCTTCTCTGTAGATAGTTGATGGAGATGATTTCCCCTAAATATAGAAAGCGTTTAAGCCTACAGTGTTTTTCAATCATGACAGCAAGAATGTGCATCCAATTTTAGCAATCAAGATGCCTGAGAACAGAGAAGCCAACTCACAGACACAACGATTCTTCAACACTCCTCAGATATGTTGCTCTTCCTTGTGTCTAGCTCTTTAGTTTTGTATTTTAAACTTGGTTTTACAGTAAATAAAAATCTGAACAT
Source organism: Arvicanthis niloticus (assembly GCF_011762505.2). NCBI lineage: Eukaryota > Metazoa > Chordata > Mammalia > Rodentia > Muridae > Arvicanthis > Arvicanthis niloticus. Next base: position 18,461,470 of record NC_133436.1, on the reverse strand, counting down.
TTAAATGGCTTTGCCACCAGGGGAGGATGCAATAAAAGATCCCCTAGAGAGTTTTTGAGCATATGGATGGCTAGGGAGCTAGGAAAGGGATACTCTGAGGTCCCAGCATGACCACATACATGAAAGTGTGTGCCTACAACCATGCACACTTCACATCTTCACTAGCAGCAGTTATCACATACACACAACTCTGCAAAAATAAAAACACATAGGCACTCCACTGCCCATCATGGATAGACACATACAAAGAGTGTGTGTGAGGTACACCTGCAGATCAATCATGTAGTCAGGGTGCAGGTATTAAGATGGTGACTAAGGTGCACCATTCACTGCCCTCGGCACTCCACCCGTATTATTCTGAATTTTTTCTACGCTTAATCCCTGAGAGAACTACCACAATTATCATCATTTTAATGATGAGGAGGTGGATTCAGAAAAGGAATAAAGACCACATCTAACCTTCTCTTTAGTGGTACTTAGAACATCCAAGCCCATAAGCATCAGAACTTCATCACCCACACAACTTTTCCCTTCTGCCACATACCATGAAAACCCTGCCCTGTGAACAAATTATATTGCAGCCCAGTATACTTTAAAGTACTTTTGGGACTATGTCACCTCCTTAACTTAGCCCACAGCCACTCCCTGGGTGATATCATCATCTCGGGAAAAGCTGGCTACCTCTGCATTTTCCTGGTGCCACAAGAACACCTAAAACGCAGCTTCAGTTGTGTCATCGCTAACCCCAGGAGAACAGCTCTGCAGTGAGGTAGCCTTGAATCTTGAGCCTGACTTTAATGCCAAGCTTCCTCTGCCAAGTGCCCGTGCACATGATTCCAATTCACAATCTTTCCCTTTTCACCGTGACTTCCTTTCTGGAACAGTAATCTGCATCTTTTCCATTCTAGGCCTGGGTCACATGCCTAGAATGTGATCCATTTCTTTGGAGGTCCTTTTCTTTCTTTTGCGGTACCTCCCACCCCCAGCTTGCCTACCAAAGAACACTCTTTTATTTCATATTTATCACACTGGAGTGATTTTGTTTTATTCTGATTGCATTGATCAGAATTTTTGTTCCCTCATGGCAAAGACTGCTGTTTGTTGTGACTGCAATTAGCTATCAATTCCCAGACAATTAGCACAGTGGCTGTCAAGCCCTCAACAGTGTGTCCAACAGTTTGTAATGATTTACTGGAAAGGTGAACTTAACTGCACCATAGATTCACTGTTATCTAGAACTTTCCTTGTGTCCACTGGTGTGTTGGATTGTGCCACACTTAAACTTTGCACTAGACATTAGAGACTCCGCACCTAGCCAGACCATTCGTGTACATCTGGTACGTTGTGCTCTTGTTACTTCCACTACAAATGGTCTTTGTTTTGCTTGTTCCTCTCTGAACAAAGATGTTTATGAGGCAGTGTTTCATGAAAGTTAGACCCATGGGCTGGCTACTATGATCTGGGCTCACTACTCATTGCTCTGTGAGATGGGCAAGTTGCCTGTGACTATCCTCCAGCTGCCTGTGGATAAAGAGTCTTGCCCAAATCACACTTGCTCACTCATCCCAGCCATGAGTGAAGGCCTTCCAAGACCAACTGCCAGGTCCTACTGTGTTCTATTTGGATGCTAACGAAAAATGGTAATCAAATTCTTGAGTGGTATTTTTACTGTGTCAGCCCTAACTATGAGTGTGTCCTGATGATTTTTAAGTCTATGAGAAAGTAACATGTCCATCACAGAGAGGGAAAATGACTTCTTATGTTCTTATAGGAAATTAGACATGCTGTTGTAATGAAGTTAATGAGAAAGAAAATTCTTGCTGATATAGTCATAGAATATTATCCTACCCCTTAAAGTTTAACTAAATTGCCCCTTTATTAAGTATGAAAATTAGGATGCCTGACAATATAGAGGAAAGGAGCTTCCAGAGGGGGAAAGCCCTGTTTCTGGGCATCTTTGAGTTGATTTGACCCATCTTATCCTCATATAATTATTAAACTGCTTAGAGTAGGATTTGTTTAAAACAAAAGAGTACCTGAGATGTAAGGTGCTCAAATATTAATTTTTTTCCTCCTATGGCTCATTTGTGAAGTTACCTAGAAACCATGAATTTGGAAGCCTCCAAATCAATACTTACAAATAGCTGATTATCAAGTACATTGGTACATTTTAAAAATTATTATTAATGTCACAATCGTGGTGAGAACCAATTTAGTGGAAGGAGGATCTATGTTGCCTCTCCGTTGGACAGGATATAGTCCGTTGTGGAGGGAAACACACAGCCATAGAAGTGTGAGGCAGCTGTCCACGTTACCTCTGCAGTGAGAAGCTAAGATGAATGCTAGTATTCTGCTTGCTTTTTCTTTTGGATTTAGTGAAGTCCAGTCCTGGTGCCTCCAACATTTAGAATGTGTCTTCTCTCTTTTGTTAACTCTTTCTGGAAACACCCATATAGGCACAGCTCAGGTATGTTTCTATGTTGTTTCTAAATCCGGTTATGTTGATGATGCAGATGAATGGTCATACCTAACAAAGAATCACTTGTGAAGAAGCAGAGTTGAGGCTGAATCCTGCTCTGGTTCTTAGATTGCATCCCAATCTTTTTTCTCTCCATTGATAGGGAGAATTCAACTTATAGACTTATAGAGAGATAGTCAAGTATACTACCAGGCTCTTGGCTCAAGTTTCAACTTCCTTCTAGTGGCTCCAGCCGAATAGAAAATGAGTATTCGTTATTTACAGTTCATTATATTTTATGTTCCGGAATAGGATCTATTAATCATATTGCCATCAGCAACAGTGTATTTTTTATTCTCTTGCCACAAAGTTTCCCACTATGCTCATGTATAGAAACCACGGAATGATGTGGGCGGGGAAGAAGAATTCAGTCTCTTAGATGGCAGCTGATGTCATGTAGCTCATTGATACCCACAGGGCACTGGGATTTCAAATGGACGTGCCTTGACAATGTCTTTGTGCTTAGTCTTGATGTTCAAGGACCAGAGGTTCTTCCTCCATAAGACCTAAGGACAAGAGGAGGTCACAGAGTCCAGTAGAGCAGAAAGAACAGAGTTACATTTCCTGGCATGTTTTTCTCATATGTCTTATTTCCTGGCTTCTAGGATGCCATGATTTTAAATTTTTATTAAGTTATGAAAAACATTCCTATAAACAACAAAAAAAATGTACATCTGTTGGCCAGAAATCATCTGTTTCATTCTAAATGTTGGAATCTGTCTTTCAGTTCAATTCTTAATTCTATTTGGTCCAAATCAGCTTTTCATCCCCAGTGTTCCCAAACCTAGAGTATACTGTGCTGCCCCCACCAGCATCTGTTGTCTCTGGAGGATGTGAGGAAAGTCACGGAAGCTGAATTCCAGTCTCAATGGATGTGATTCTTCCTTTTTGATTTTCTTAAAATATTTGGCTACTCCACCTTTGACAGATCTGCTTATTCCCTGTATAGTTAGGAAAAACCACAAATGTCTGTTGCTCAACACTGGGAAGCTAGAAATGAATTCGATATTTGCAAATCTCCAAATCCTGCATGGACACAGGTCTTGCTGGTAGCACTGGGACAGATGACTCAAAAATGGAATGAAAAGACAATTGTGTTCTCTACCAGAAGCATATAAACCCTGCTGTAATCTTCAACGGAACGCCAAATGTGATCAGTGTTTGAAACTCGATTTTAACTACAACTGTCTAACGGTGCACAGGATCTAACCTGGTTTTGTTTTTGTTTCTGTGGGGCTTTTTTTTCCCCTTGAGACAAGATGGTGGCATAAAGCTTCGTCCTCAGCATTATTTCAAAAAAAAAAAAAAAAAATCTATTCTTTCACTTCCTGCTGTACTTCCTAGAGAACCGATTGAAAAAAAAAATCTAAACAAAACCCATGTGAAATTCATTCCGAAGCCAAGGCTTTCTATCACCAAGTCTGGTTCAAAAGCGAGTTGTTATAGCAACAGGGGAGAAGTAAATGCGCATTTTCGCGTTGTAAAATTACGCCTGTCTCGCCTCTAAACAGCGCGCTGTCCAGGCAGTCAAATGAACCCATGTCATTTAAAGGAGAAGAATTCCGTTTTAATTGTCGAGGCGTGCACCAAACTTACCTTTAAAACCCAAAGTTCATTTCAATTAACCTTATTCCCCAAATCGATATAATAAATTCTCTGGAAGGATGAGACAGAGCATCGTCCTGTCTGAGGAAGATGACCTCAGGAAAATAACGGTGGCAGGATTTCAGCCCTGAAGAATAACTGGTGTGCTGACTGTCGCTGAGCCCATGGCCCGGGCAGGGCGCCTTTCACCCCCAAATCATTGTTTTTAATCCAGTATAGATTGGAAGCAGGCAAGAGATTTTACTTTTTAACACTTGTTCACTGACCTGTGTTAAATTGGATGTTGATCTGGGTCTAGCTTCAGATGGATCCTATAGGCTGGATATTTCCTGATCCCCAACACTGGTTTCAAGAAAGAGATTAAAGACTGAGTGAGGTTGATTTTTGGTTTGATTTTTTTTTTAAGTGTTGTTTGTTTGTTTGTTTGTTTGTTTGGCTTTCTGCTTCTGTGGTCTCTTTCTAATGGGTGCATTGAACCACAGAGAGATTTCCTGAATCCAATTATTGTGTCTTGCTTACCGTCTTAGGTACTCATCTCAAGACTGACACTATTGACTTAGTTAAGTATTTATAATTATGGATGTATCAGATTATCACATTTAAATTAAATTTGTAAATAATTTAAATTAATTTGTAAATATATAAAACAACAAGGGAGGGAAAACCCACCCTTAGTGACCCTCCCACAAAGCCTAAGGCACATTTTAATTATTAGGTATAACTGATCTGTATAATTAGCCTGGGCTAATATTTCCTGGTGCCTTTCTATTTAAAGAGACAGACATTCTATTTACATAGCTGAAGGAAATGGCAACTCCAAGCCATTCTTTCTTGTTAGGAGTGAGAAGCATCAAGCAAATAAAAGCTGTAAGGAGAACCAAGACTTCCCTATCTCTATGGGGGGAAAGGTGCACACAAGAGGAGAGATAGGAATTCCTGAGTCCAAGGTGAAAGTGGAAACAGGCTTGCCCTTGCCCAGCAAGAATGCATTGCTCAGGGGGGACTATGCCCTGCTTAGTCCCCCATGTATGATGAAGAGAAGCAATTGTCCTTCCCCCATCTATGATCAGGCTGGAAGCACTAGATTCATCCTGTATCTGTGTTCTGTGTAGTGGTCCCAACATGACCAACCAGTTCAGTTCTCTGGCATACAACAGGAAGATCCTGCCACTGGTTTGGATAGAGTTTAAGAACCTGAAGACAGTGTGACTGCCAGGTCTACACAGTTGTACAGTTGGCATGTCTGTTTACACACACATGTGTACAACTATGCAGAAGCCAGAGGTTGATATCAGGAGCCTTCCTTAGTCACTGACTACCTTTTTTTTTTTTTTTTTTTTTTTTTTTTTTTTTTTTTTTTGACAGGGTGTTTTGCTTTACCTGATGCTTGCTGATGCAGGTAGATTCACTGGCCAGCAAGCTCCAGGGATTCCTCTGGTCTCCACCTCCTTAGTTCTGGTATTACAGACTCTACCACTGCGCCTAGAGTTTTTAATGTGGTTTCTGGGGGTGACACTCACTCAGTTTCTCATCTTATCAACCAAGCCATCTCCACAGCTCCGAATCTGTAAAACCTTTTTTTTTTTTTAAATCGACATTGAATTGTGCATATGTTTGGGCTATATGATGATATTTCCAAACATGTATGTAATGTGTAATAATCACATCAGGATACATGACTTAATCATAACCTCAGGCATTTATCTTTTTGTGTGGCTACCCTCTCTGCTAGTTGTTTGGAAAAGTGCAGTTGTCAATTATAGTACTCCAGAACTGAAAGAAAGAAAGAAAGAAAGAAAGAAAGAAAGAAAGAAAGAAAGAAAGAAAGAAAGAAAACAAAAAAAGAAAGAAAACAAAAAAAGAAAGAAAACAAAAAAAGAAAGAAAACAAAAACACTCACCATAGAAATGCAGTATCACCTCACCTGTGGGAAGTAGAGGGCCAGAAAAAGACATTTTCCTCTCATCCTCAGTGATCCACAACATATCAAGGACCATAGCCTGGACTTCCAAGTGAGATACAACATCCAACCTCTGTGTAGTTTACCAGAGTTGGTCCTTGCAGGACATGTGATACTTAAGACTGTTTTGCAAATTCTGGAAACTTTTCATAGAATTCTAAAGTTTTATACAGGAAAGAAAACTGAAGTTCTATGTCCTGGACCTCATGGCCAGTCCAGTCTGCCCCTCTGCCCCCTCCCCTTGTTCGGATCCTCTTTAAGCGTCAGCCAAAACCAACTGCTCACAGTGGTGGTGCTTTGCCTTTGATCACCCCCAGACCTTAACCTGACTGCTATAGCTCAATCCTCAGGTGCACAGCACTCATGCTGACCTACCTGTCTTCTCAGATGTCCTTGCTCCCTACCTTACTCTGTTTTCCCCCTCCTATAAGGGTCCATGATTCACCAGCAAATGATATCCTGAACTCAGATAGTGTGCAAAAGCAAAGAGTGTTTTATTCTGCAGAAGTCCTGCATGCTAGGTTCTCCCATTTACCAAGATGGAGACCTGCAAGTGAGCTCTCAGGCCCAATTTAAAGCACATTAGAGGAATTCCATGGAAGGGTAGGTGACCTTTATCTTAATTGGTTGGCTCTATATCTAGGGCCATTCCACAACCATTGCTGGGGTGTGAGGAGGCTGGAAACTGTTGCTGACTCTGCCCTTGTCTCAGGCCAGGTGGTGGGGCAGCTACTGATGGTGGGACAGTCTCTGGTTGGCTGCCTGAGGCCTAGGGTTTTTCTAGTAACTGACTTGACTGGACTTGCCCAGTTCTGGGAAACAGAAATGTAGGCCCAATCTTCTGACGTGCTGGTTTGAAGTTTGTCAGGGAGTCAGCCTGTCCCGGTCTTCTCTTTCCCCAGTGAAAGACTCTTTTTCAGACATTTCACATTTCTTTCTTACAAGTTGCTTAAGATACTCTCCAAAAATATATATCATTTGTTCTCTTTTCGAAAATTGTGTATGTAGGGGCTGGAGAGATGGCTTAGAGATTAAGAACACTGTATGCTCTTCCAGAGGTCCTGAGTTCACTCCTCAGCACAGTCACATGTTGTTTCATAACGCTCTGTCATATGATCTGATGCCCTCTCTGGCATGCAGGTGTACATGCAGATATGCAGTTAGAACACTCATATAGATAAAATAAATGAATAAATCTTTAAAAGAATTGTGTGTGGTGTACGTGTTCATATATGTAGATGCGCATCTGTATGCAGGTATGTGCCTTGTATGTGCCTACGTGTGCACTGGGAAAGGCTAGAAGTTGGCATAAAATGTCTTCCTCAATCACGCTCTGCCTTATTTTTTGAGACATGGTCTCTCACTGAACCCTGGAGCTTATTAATCCAGCTACACTGGCTGGCTAGAAGAGACTAGAGATGTGATACAGCCATTCAATGTCACTGTTATGTTGCCAGAGAAAATGTAATCTTTAGGGGCGGGGCATGCAGTTCTCAATGGCAAATGAGGATCAGTGTAATTAAGAATACTAAGTTTTATAAGAATGTGATATGATATTTACTGAGGCATTCTCTTCCTTCTTATTACGGGGAGAAATGCATAGAGGACCATTTCCCATCCTAAGGTCCAGTGTCTCCAACAGAGAGACATTGTCTGTGTGCACTGGAGTATTTGTATAAGTCTTAGAGATCAACAAGTCCACTCACAAAAATAAACCTCTCTGTACACGGAGGTAAAACAGCATGGAGGGTTAAAATAATAACATACAGAAAGAAAAGTAACCAAGAGAATGAACCAAAACAGATCAAACATTCCTTGTTGATACAGATTGGTACAGTAAGTTCAGAAGATGCTGTATCTCTCCCTCATCCCACCCCCCTCCCCAGGCATCCTTAGCATCCCTGGGGCTGAATTCGTCCTGTCCCATGGGCTTGAAACCCAATAAAGTCCTTGTTACAGGATTTGATATTTATGTCCAAGTAACCTTAAACTCGTGGTTTTCTTACTTATTTTTTTGCTGTAATCTTCCCATTTTTATGATTCTCAAGCTTTCCTTCCCAACCCAACTATCTTTGCTCCTGTAAAATTAAAATTTGGGGGTGGAGGGCAAAGAGATGCCAAAGAGTTGTCACTTGACCTGTGGTGATTCAGCAGAGAAAAGAGAGAAAAAGAAAAACCATGCTGTCCCTTCACACCACCCAAGGTCTTTATCTGACAAAATCCATATGCTGTGCGGTCACCATGGCAACTAAGTAGGGTTGTAATTGCAACCCTGGAAAGCTAATTTTTTTTCACTCAAATAGTGACACACGTTTAACCTGTCTGAAGTTTCAACAAACCATCTTTTAATGACAAGTGTTTTGAAGGGTCTAATTTAGTCTGTTTGTTTGGAGGCACACTTCTTCCATTTTTAACTTAATAAACTAGCTGTGAAGTGGTGGGCCAGGTAGGGAAAGCTCCAATAGTTTCTGACCTTATAAAATTATATCTGGTTATCTTTTGAGCAATAAAAATTTAAATGTGTGACTGTCTAAAGAACACAGCGACCCCAGGACTCTCACAATCAATGGAGAGAACCAAACATGGCTTTGTAAAAATTGAACTATAGAGATGGAATTTTAAATCAAGGCTCCAAACCCGTTTCTTCCATTGCCATCAAGAAAATGCTAACTGCCCCCCAGTGACTAGGCATGCAATAGCTAGGTAGCTATTGAATTAGTTTCTCAACTATATACTTTAGTTGAGGTTAAACATCCCTCCTTTTTCTGTTTTGTGCATATCAATATGCATACATGTGTGTATGTTTGCTTGTGGGATCCAGAGATCAACACTGTGTAGCTACCTCAGCTCCTTCTTTCCTTATTTGTGGAAAGAGAGTCCTTCACTCCAACCAGAATTAACCAGTTTGGCTAGGCTGGCTGGCCCTTGAACTCCAGGGAAGCCTCCTCTCTCTGTAGCCCATTGCTGGGAATGTAGACATGTACCACAGGATTCCCTATCATGATGAAGTCTATCTCCCCGGGGCTATGAAACCAAGTAAGTGCCTTCTCTCTTAAGTCATTTTCTGTCAGAGTACTTTCTCACAGCAACAAAAAGAAACCAATACAGAGGGCCCTCTCTTGGAGTACCTCACAAAGCTGAGGAAAGCCATGCAGTGGTGCTTCTAACGCTGGAGGAGTTGGAGTGAACGAAGTTCTCCATTGAAGTGGTTGCAATTGCCTAAAGCAGACCCAGTAGAGAATGCAGAGTGGTACCGTGAGGTAGTAGCATCGGGAACATAAGTAAACTCGTAAGAACAGACACATAGGAGAAGCTGGGTGAAGTCAGAGGGCGTGGCTCTGTGTTCCTAAGCTGATAGGCTATTGACTACGCTTGTCCCAGCTCTGAGGAATGGCAGCCTATGGGTGATCACAGAGCAGGTGCACTGTGTGAATGGCACTTGTTTATTGAACTTTCAGATGCGGATACAGGTGGGTGCCTCTCATCTGCCACAGCCCCCAAGACATTCCAGGCTGCATGTCAGATCTGCTGTCAGTTCCTCTTCTGCCTCTATTCCAGCCTCCTCTCTGTGGACCCAGTGATGGCACAGGTTGAGGAGAACCAATCCCTCCTTCTTTCTGTTCCTTTTCAAGTAGACATTTGCATTAGCTTTGTGGCTGTATAGTTTATTAACACAACGCAGGAAATAATGTACAGACATATAGTAAGCACACTTCCTAGCCATAATTACAGTTCCACAAGAACCAGCCAACTTCATATTTCATTGAAAGAAAGATGAAAAATCCAGAAGCAAAAAAAAAAAAAAAATGGTTTTCTATTCTTTCCAGAACAAGTTATCACAAACTTAAAACTACAGGATTTTGCCATCAATATCCCCTTGCTTTGTCAGTTGAGATGGCGTCAGATAAAGGTTTTCCCTTGGGTCTTGTCTTCTTGAAGGAATTGAGCCAAGAGGGATGCATAAGTTCAGACAAATCAAAAACAATCAAAGCTATAAAATACATCCCAGAGACAGAGCTGAGTGAGCCGACTGATACAAGGAAGCCTACCATCCTATTGCGTTCTGTCTTGTAGATTTGTAAGTAGTTTCTTATGGTCCCTTCCCTCTTGTGTTTTATCATTAGTTTCTTCCCCTTGGGTACCACTTTTGTTTCATTCCATTGTCCTATACATGCTCCAGGAAAAGATGACTTGGAGTTTATTCTCTGATCATCAGGATGCTCACTAGTCAGCATGCATGGTCATTGGGAGAGTGCCCTGGTACCTTCATCTTTTTGTGTGACAAGAAGAACATCACTTGCAGTTTCAATGATACAGAGACACAGAGGTGCATTTCAATTGCCAGGAGTCACAGCTGAAGTTTCCTTGATTATCTCGTGGTTAACCCCCTACCCGGTCAAGATGTACCCAATCACAGAAACGTAATATACATTAACAGCCTTCTCCTTCGTGGTTATGTCTGCCTAGCTACTTACTATAACAAGAAGTCTGATGGGTTCATATGGTAAGATTTTTCTGGTGTTCATGATTGGGGTGCTGGAATCCATGCTTTTATCTGCAAGTTCTTAGAACTAGTACAGATTTGCTTTAAGACGCATTCAAGTTAACATGACCCCCTAATATGGTGGATCTATCCAATCACGTGAGAACTTTAATGGAATAAAAGGGCTAGCCATCATCCCAGAAGAAGAGACTGTCTCTTGCCTGATCACCTGTGAACCAGGACATATGTTTGTTTCTCTGCCATTGGACTCAAAACTGAAATATTAAATTCCCCATAGTCTTAAGCCTGTTGGACTTTGAACTAGAGCTGAACTGTTTAGCATACTGTGTCTGGCTTACTAATTAAATATGCAGATCTTGGCACCCATTAGCCTCCACAATCTTATGATCCAATTTTTTTGTAATAAAATATATTCTTCATGGAAAGAATAGTGAGAAAGAATTCCTCGTGGAAAACTCCAATAGAGAACTCCAAAACATATTCAATCCATTTTGGTTTTTTTTTTCTGATGCATCTCTCTTCTTTTCTCTGCATGTGAGGCAATATTCGTGTGTGTGTGTGTGTGTGTGTGTGTGTGTGCGCGCGCGCACGCACGTGTGTGTTGTTATATGTTGTATATGTGTATACACACATGAAGAGGACCCAAGAGGTTACCAACTGACCTGTTCTACCATTCTGCCTTATTCTTTTGAAACATGAGCAGCCACCAAGCCGCAGCAGTTCCTCATTCTACCTCCCACAGTGCTGGGATCTTCTTAGATTATACAAGGCCTTAAAAAAGAAGATCAATACGGCTATAGAAATAGCTCAATGTGTAAGAGCAGTTGCTACACCGGCATGAGGAACTGAGTTTGAATCCCGAGCAGATACTCAGATAAAAAGTTAAGCATAGGAACATAGATGTTTGCAAACCCAGCACTGTGGGGGGAAGAAGGAGGAGCTGCTGGGGCTTGGTGGTTGCTCATGTTTCAAACGAATAAGGCCAAATTGTATCCAACAATATCCCTGATCTAGTCCCATAGCTTTAATTTCACCAAAAATATTTTTGTTCCTTTTTACCATAAAGCTTAACAAAACAGTTTCACCAGAGGATGGCAAGTCAAAGGAACCGTAAGTGTGACTCCTGCTATCTCAGAGAGTGACCAGACACACTACTTTTCTTGTGACTCCTTTGTCAAGGCCCACTGAGGCAGGAAGTAGAAAAACGCCAAAGGCACATGCTGAGCAAAGAATCAGAGAATTGTGGTACAGAGAGTAAGCTGGAATTCCACAGGCAAAATGGAGAATAAAAATCCATTTCCCTGTAGCCCTTATCCACTGTCTACATAACTGATTCTCAGAGGAGTATATGAGAAGGTCAAGGTAGACCCTACAAAGAGGAGATATGTATGAACCCATGAGTGAGAGCTGCGTATGGAACAAAAGAGAGAGCAAGAAATTGAAACTGTTGGAATTTTCCTCTTCTTCCTTTAATATGTATTTCATTTTCAATCTATGCACAATAATTCTACATATTTATATTGCACTGTGCACATTCTTCATCGCTGTGGCAAAATGCCTGACCAAAACAACTTAAGGGAAGAGGGGTGTGTTTCATTTACTTTGGTTCACAGCTCCAGTGGTGGTAAAGGCACGGAGATGAGAACGTGAGGTGGTTGGTCACATTGCACCCACAGTCAAGAAGCAGAGAGCTGTGAATGCTCCTGATTGACTCACCTTCTCCTTTTTATGCACTCCCAGACCCAAGCCTGAAAAATGAAGCCACCCACATTTAGAGTGTGTCTACTTCACCCCACTTGACCTAATCTAGATGATTTCTCCCAGACAGGCCCAGATATTTGTTACCGTGGTGATTCTAAAGCTTGTAAAGTTGACGACCAATACAAACCATCACAGTGTGATACCTCTATACTGCATACTATATGTCACGATGAAATCCCAACATTCGGAATTCCTATCACGTAAAAGAGTTTTCATTTCACTGTGTCGGAAGTATTCCCGTTCTTCTCCATGAACTATTCTGAACATACAATTAATTACTATAGATCAGAGAAGTCTGCTGTGCACTAGAACATTTTATAAGTTATTACTTTTGTCTAACTGTCTTCCTGTGCCTGCCTACCATCCTTCATGTATTTGCTAACCCCTTCCTTCTCAGCATTTGCTAAGTCGTAATCTACTCTCTTTGACTGTACCAGCAAGCCAAGCTCTCTCTCTGTTACTCTGTCAAGTGCTATTTATACCCTCCAAACATCACAAGTCCTCCACATGCCTTGCCTCAGCACACGTCTTGCCTTAGCATGTGTATCCAATCATCCTGAGTCCACAGAGTCCCAACAAATGGAGCTCAACTACAAAATGTAAGGTGGACCAATACATGTGTGTTGTTACCAAAGAATCTTTCATCGTGTATCTTTTCTCATGTTTACTTTAGCAGAACATCCTCTCTGCTGTGTCTGTTTTAGTGAAACATTCCTTTATGTGTCTGTCTTGATCTTTTACCTGTGTCCATTTCAGAAAAACACTCCTTAACATGTTTGTCCCAGCAAGACACCACCCAACACAACTGACTCTTCAAAGAACCTTTACATGTTTGTTTCATTTGACATTCGATATATTGGCTTGTTAGTGTAAGTGATAACATAATACATTTGTCTTCCTGTGCTCATTTTTTTTTTTTTTACTTAAGCTAATGATCTTTAGAGTCACCCAGATTGTCGCAAATGGTAGGACTTTATTCTTTGGGGGCTCAATAGTACTTCATTGCATGTAGGTTCCATGTTGCCTTTACCTATTTATCCACTGATGGGCAACTAGGTTGATTCTACATCTGTAGATAGTACTGCAAAGAGCAGATGGTATGCTGATATTTCTTTTTATAATTAGATCTTGGTTCCTGTGGACATAACCAGTAATGTATATAATGTTTAGGTTGCTGGATCATATAATAGATCTATCTTGAGGTGATTTTTTATTTTTACTTTTTGAACAATTAACTTTTGAGATTTTAAAAGAATATCTCAGGATTACACAATGGTTGTACTAACCTATCATACAGCCCCTTCCCCCAATGGTTTATGGGATCCCTTATTCTCAGCATCTTGGCAAGCATTCATTACCCTTTGTAGTTTTTGATAATAATTTTAACTGGGGTGAGGTGATATGGCTTTGTGGTGTTGATTTGTATTTCTCTGGTAGCTACTGATGATGTTGGACACTGTTACAGATGACCGTTGGCCACTTGCGTGTGTTCTTTTGTTCTCATTGCTAAAGGACTGACCCATGGTAAGGGAGAAAAGCCTGAGGAAAGGAATCAGAACCCAGGAATATGTATGAGAAAAGAAGTGCCAGAATAGGAACAATGCAGAGAGATTTTGGTATAGGAAGACATGTGAGAGTCAGACACACTGACTGACAATGAATACAGACAAATTTGCATCCTGGTTAACCTTTATGAATATCTAGCACTAAAATACTCTCAGTTGCCTTCCTTGCAACAGATGACCTCACTCTGCACTCTCAGATATAACCCAGCTAAGCAGGGTATCCTCAGCTGACATGACAGGGCTCAACCAAGTTAGCATGAGACACTGAAGCTGAGAGAAAACAGGATGATAGCCACATTTCTCAATATCCATATTCTTTAGCTAGAATTGAGTCCATAAGTTAGAAGCTTGAAAGCAGAAGTCAGTGTTGTCTCTGGGCGGTTATTAAAATTGAGTTTTCAACATTCTCATGCCTAGTATTACAAAGTTGTTTTGGTGGGAAAGAAAGCAATTGGTGTCTCATGCTTGCTGTCATTATAAAAGAAATCACAGCTACAAGTCTAGACTTTATGATTATTTCACAAGGACTTGTCCTTATGAAATAATCATTGTTTCATGTCATCTGTAGTTTATTGATCTGCAGTATGTCTGAAATTATTTAGATGGAGAAAGTGAGCCTTTCTTCTCTTTCCAGCACACAGAGAAAAATCTTTGCAAACCCCTGAGAATAGAGTAAGCGTCTTATATTGGAAACATATTGGACTCACATTTCTTATTTAGTAAGATGTTTAAAATATTCTGTGGAGCCAGTTTTATTGGGCTTCCATAAGAAAGATTTTTCTACTTTTAATCATCTGTGGTTGTTTTGTTTTCATAATATAAAAAGGAGAAACAGGGTGAGAAGGAGGAGGAGAGAGAAGGAGAGAGTAGCAGAATAAGAGACAGGGAAAAGAAGAAAGAAACCCCTAATAGTTATCCAGACTTTTATAGTTCCACTAGCTAGCAGGTAGATTGTGTGGGTTAACATATTTATGGCAGTGACTCTAGGGTCACCAGTGTTCCTCAGCTAGAGGGAAAATTCTCATGTCCTCTAGCCTCACCTTCTAATGATACGTCTATGATTCATTGTCTTATAATGAAATAATTTTGGGAGTAGTTCATGGCAGCCATCCCTGGCATAGATCACTTTTATATGCTCCAAGAATCTCCTCTTTCTAGCTATTTTACAGATGAAAATGTTAAGTGTGGCTCTCAGGTGCTAAGGTGCAGCATCTGTTAATATGGATAGTAATGCCTGCCATCCCCAACTCAATATTAACCTTTAATATTTATTTTATTACTTATGAAAGATAATTCAGTAAGCCATATTTCCTGTCAATGAGTGTCAGTTACATTTCCCCTTCTTTGGACTGTTTCAAAGGCCCATGGTGTTATCAGACAGGACAACCAGTTCTAGGAGAGTACAGGAAGACCCTGTGTTGGCTGGTTTATCTTAAATACATTCTAGATACACTGTAACTTCCTCTAGTGAGATATGAAATTTTTTCTCATTACATTGTCTTTCTATGTCTCTAAGTGTGTCTACAGAGGGCTTTTAATATATCTGAGTTTTAAAAACCACAACTTTCCTCCATCAAGGATAGAACTGTCTCTGTCGTCTTGTTATTTTGCATTCTAACGCATCTGAGGCTTGCTCATGTTCATGGTGTAAGCAAAGTATCTACGTCGCCTTTTCGAATGAGCTGCTGAAGTGGCACACTCTGCTAACTTATTGGCAGCACCATGTCAGAATCAAGTCATGGCTCCCAGCTACACACCCCTGTGGTGGTTTGAATATGTTTGACTCATGGAAAGTTCTACTATTGGGAGGTGTGGCCTTATTGAAGTCTGTCACTTTGTAGGCAGGCTTTGAGGGTATTCAAGCTCTGCCCCCTTTGGAAGACAGTCTCTTTCTGGCTACCAATGTAGAACTCTTCAGCTTCTTCTCCAGTACCATGTGTGCCTACATGTTGCCATGCTTCCTGCCATGATGATAATGGACTGAATCTCTGGAACTGTAAGCCAGCCCCAATTAAACATCCCTTATAAGAGTTACCTTGATCATGGTGTTTCTTTCCAGAAAAAAAACAAAACCCTAAGGTAAGCCCCTACTACACAATCTTAATCTTTATGCTTCATAGTTTCTTATGCTTTATGCTTCCTGGTTTTCAGTAAACTACATTCACCACTGTCTTAGTTAGGATTTCCATTGCTTTAAAAAGACATCATGACCAATGTGGCTCTTATAAAGACAACATTTAATTGGAGCTGGCTTACAGGTTTGAGGTTCAGTCCATTATTATCATGACAGGAAGCATGAAAGCATCTAGGCAAGCATGGTGCTAGAGGAGCTGAGAGTTCTATGTCTTGTTCCAACAACAGCTAGGAGAAGACTGGCATCCTCGGGCAGCTAGGAGGAAGCTCTCAAAGCCAACTCCTACAGTGATCTCATCCAACAAGGCCACACCTACTAATAGTGCCACTCCCTGGGCCAAGTGTTTTCAAACCACCACATCCACCTACTGTTTTCTTCTTTCTAGAAACTGTACTGAGTGTTCCTCACCCCTTGTTCCACCATATACATTTTGAAGTTGGTTGATTTTATTCCACAAAGAAACAATGATGTAGATAAAACATGCTAGGGCTTGTATGGGATATTTGGTTTAAAACTGAATTGCTTAATGTGATATATTACAAATTAGCATCATTATAATTTTGAATTATCCTCCTTCTGGATATCTGCTTGGGGGACAAAAAAAACATTCTTTAAAGTTTTGCAAGAAAATTCTGCAATTTTCTATATGATGCAAGAGTCAAGTGGCTGGATTCATTCTAAGAAATGTTACATTTTAATGTTCTCATAAATCATATCTTTTAAATTTCAAATTTTCTGATGTTTAGAAGAGACTTAGTTTATATATGTCTCTAGACAACTGTAATTTCCAGAGATAACACTAAATTTTCCTGATAAATGTAATCTTTAGCCAAAAACTTTCTGGGATTTTTTTTATATGTGTTATCATCAGCAAATAATAGAGGATATTTTAAAATTATTTTTCTTTATTTCTTATGTTTTTGTGCTGCTTCTATTTCTAGTACCTTATGGGAATTTGTGTTTGTGTGTGCATTTGTGTGTGTGTGTACATGTATAGGTACATGTCCTGTGCATGTGTATGGGTGTGTGTATATGTGTATGTACATGTATATATGTATGTACATGTATGTGTATGTGTGTGTGCGTGCATGCATCCATATGTGCACATGTATGTGGAGGCCAGAGATTGACATAGGATTTCTTATTCAATCACTCTCTACCTTATTTTTTAAGGCAAGGTTTTTCACCAAACATATAATTCACCAGTTCAGTTAGAGTGGTCGCAAGTTCTGGGAATCCTTCTTTCTTCATCTCTTTAGTCCAGGGATTACATGTGATTGCCAGCATGCCTGATGCCTTATGCTGGGCGTTGAGTTTTTATGCCTGCACACAAGCATATTACCCACTAAGATATTCACACCGCCCTGCAGTACCACATTTAATAGAAATTAGTGAGACGCTTTATGATATTTTTATCTAAAATATATTTTAATGTAACTCACTGAGATAATGCATATTTTTGTAACTAGATTTATTTGATGTCTTTGCCATCATAATTTGCTAAAACAATTTTAATTTTACACTCTACACTTTTATGAAGTTATTGGGGCTATCATATTATTTTATCCTTGCTCTGCTAAAGTGATTAAAAAAGTGATTAAAATAGGTGTATTAAACTAGATTGTTGCATATTAAACTCTTGTGCACACCTGAGATAAATCCAACTTGTTTGTCTTTTATATTCTTTGCTAGAGATACTTCATTTGTTCAAGACTGTTATATCTATTTTTGTACAAATGACTCTGAGAACCAAGATACACTAGTGAAAAGGCCAAACATAACAGACCCTATGAAACAGATCATCTTTTTAGTACTGCTCTGGAGTCAGCCAGTGCCCAGCAATAGTGACCAGCCTGGTGTATTCAGTACCAGACTTGCAAATTATCACTATTTCTCACCATTTGAAAGACAGCCAGAGAGAGCCCTGAACATTTTTCTTAAAAATATGTCCAGGGAATTGCTCTTGTTTCCCTTCATAGTTCATTTACCCAGAGCTGATTCTATGACCTCAAATAATTGAAGAAGCACCAGGAAAATGTTTTCATTAAAAAAAAGTGTCCATGAGCTTGGATTACACAAAACAGAATCTCAGGGATCTCAGGTTGGTCTCTAACTCATTATGGAGCTGAGGGAGACCTTGAACTTCTGATCTTCTTTTGTCCAACTCTAGAGTGCTGGATCACAGTTTTGTAACAGCACAGCCGGGTTTATGTGGTGCTGGGAATAAAGCCAAGGGCATGATAAACAGGCACCTTCATCAGCTGAACTACATCCCTTGCTTTATGTGAAGTTCTGATCCTAAAAGAGACACAGGAATATTGGAAACCGAGGTAAAATTAGTTCCCAATATATACATGCATGAAAAAGCATGTACTATAATTTTCTTGTGTCCTCTCCTGGTCTCATTTGAGAATTAAGATCATATTATCTTCCTTTCTCCACAGAATTGGATTTGGAAAATATTTTCTCTTTTAGTACTCTTTGGTTTAATTCAGATAATTTTGAAACTTTGAAAAATTTTGGGTATAACTTATGGGTAATAAATACCACCTGGTGTTTCCTTTTAGAAATATTTTTAGTTAATGATTCCAAATGTTCACAAAATATGGTACCATTCAGCCTTTCTGTTTATTCTTATGTTGGTTTGGAGCGGAATTTTTTTTTTAAGTCGTTTCCCTACTATTGTGAAGTTATAATAATCTCTTGCTACATTTTTAATCCTTTTCAGCATTAGAATGCCTTTCATCTCTTTCATGTGATTATAACTTAATTATCTTTCCCTTTTCTTTCTCTTTTATGCTTTTTTTCCCATTGTATATAAATGACTTTATACATTTGGCTTTTCTGCTCAAGAATAACTTTGTTTGTATTAGCCTTCTCTCTTGTATGTTTGATTTTTATACCAATCATCTGGTCTCTTTTCATTCTCCCTTCTGTTTCATTTGCTTTTATTCTGACATGGTCTACTGACTCTTTGTGTGTGTGTGTGTGTGTGTGTGTGTGTGTGTGTGTGTGTGTGTGTGTGTGTGTGTGTATTCTCAAGGCAAACTTTTACCCTGGGGAAATTAACCAAACTTAGGTTTCAGAGACACATGGAGACTGAGTTCTACCAATTGGGTTAGATTCTGTTGTGTTAACTAAAACTCCCGAGTAGGTAACACATCTCAAAGACTTTCCAAGCCACAAAGCCTCTCACAAGTGTGGGTTACCCATTGAGAGGTTTTATCAAATTGACAAGCTTTTTCATTTTAAGCACAGTGGGATGGCTAACTTTTTGTTCTTACAAACTGAACCTGTGTTAACATTCCTGTCATTCGAGTTTACTTAAAACCTTCCATTGTTTGCCTAAGATAAATCTCTAACAAATGAAACTGTAAGGTCACAGGACAGGCACATACTTAAGGCATGATGTAGTCTATCCACATGGAGAGTTGTGCCAACTTACTTTCCAGCTGTGGTTATGAAATACATTCCGAGAAGTTAAATGATCCTCTGATTAATTGATAATAAAAATAACTTCATCAGATTTGTTATCTATCTTTTTCTTAGGCTAAACTTTATGAAGGATGTATTATGGCATCCTCAATATTATGCCAACTTAACGATCTTGCAAAATATCCAGGCTCTCTATACTTTTTCACTGCACAGGCATTTAATATCAGAGAATTGCATCGTGTCTTGATTCCTGACATCCCTTTGCTTTGACAAAACCCCCAGCCATCGCCTGCTGACTAGCAGTGGTATGTTCATAATTACTCTGAGCTAAATAGCAATGTCACAACAAATGAGCTGACTATTTTCCTATTGTTATCTCTGTGACTTATTCTTTGTCCGCAGATCCAGTGGTGGCTAGTCATTGTGAGTTCCCTGTGGCGAATGTTCATTACCATGGGGACAGCTCTTTTTTTTTGACACTAATTCTGCTTAGATGTGATCACATGAGAATCTCATGATATAATTTATAGCAGATGACATTGAGATATTGATTCTATAAAGGAAACTGGATAATTTGTTTGCACTTAATAGGGGACTTTTGTTCAGTAGACTTCTTGTTGTCTCAAAGTTAAAACCCACTGCCTGGGTCTTCCTGCTACTTTGAGCGCACTGCATTGAATGGTAGTTCTATGTATAGAATGTAGGACCAGCAGGCCGCAGGCAGCAGGCCAGCCAGTGTGTTTTTGAAAAGGCTATTTCTTCCCCTCCATGAATGGAAAGCTATTTAAACATCTGTAACACTCATAGGCTAACATCTGTCAACTGTGCCACGTACAACTTCATCAGCTGGGAACTAAAACCCATTCACAGCACACCTCTTTGTAAACTTCTGTCACTGTGACTGTTCAGACTATAAACTACCCCAGAGAGAAAGGAGGGCGAGAATGTGAAAGACAGCCCCAGGTTTAAGCTGACATTTAATCGTCACAAGAGTGTGATGAGTGTACAAAAGCCACTTTTCTGAGAGAAGGTTGGGGAAAATTGGTAGTGAAGCCCGTCTGAATCATTACTGATATTTTGAAAGCTTAACTTTTCTCAGATGCTGGGTGGATTTTCCTGGTTGTTTGTGTTATTCATCTAGTCAAAGGGAGGGCCTTTCACAACGATTTCTTGTTCATTGTCCTCATGGATTTAAGCCTAACAATATACAGACTATTGACACTAAACAGTCGATCCCATAAACAAATCCAAGACGGGAGGCTGATGACGGTTCTTAATTTGATATGAAATTGTGTACAGATTTATAGACGTCTGTGCAATCTATGAAGCAAAGCAGAAAGGAAAGGAGACACTGGGAACGCAGTGTTAGAGGAGCTGCTTCTGCCTGGATTGGTGACACTTTGCCACCTTCTTTATATCGTGGTCCATCTTTATTGTCAAGTGAAAGCTCATGCTTTTTTGTTTTATTGTTCTTTGAATGTATCTTAGTCATAATGTTCAAGACAAGCGCACAGAATAGATCCAAGTAACATTTATGAACAAGAGGAATGTACAAGGATAACCTGGACGGTTTGCTTGAGTAGCTGATTTGGGGCTGGAAAAAATGGTTTGGTTGTACAAACATCAAGATCGATTTCCCAGGTCCAGTACCTATTTTAAGGCCAGGCTTGGTGATGCCTGCCTTGACCCTCATATGAGAGCCAGGAAAAGGCAGATCCTGGGGCTTGCTAGTCAGATAGTCCAGCCTAAATAGAAACCTCCAGGTTCAATGAGAGAGACCCTGCCTCAAAACATAAGGTGGAAAGAAATAAAGGAAGATACTACTATCAGTCTCTGACCTCAATAAACAGACAGATAGACACACACACAGACAGACACACAGACACACACACAGAGGGAGCGGGAGCCAGAGAGAGAGAGAGAGAGAGAGAAGTTTTGAGGTGCTGTCCTCAAGCATCTAATCAAGAAGATTATGAAGGTAGCTCTAAAGCATCCCAAAAGATTCTGAACTGTATCTTCCACAATAAGAAAACATTGTTCAAAATATAATTTTAAAAATTGATATTAGGTAATAAAAACCAGTCTGGGGCAAGTTGTTCAGTAATATAACACGTGCCTAGCACCACCTAAGTTGCATCACACACAGGTTTGTAGGTAGTGTAAACAAAGGATCTTGTTTTGCTGAGTTATTCAGAGTTTTAGTGGTTTGTTTTGTTGGGTTTTTAAATTTTATTAATGTTTATTTCTTTGTTTGTTGTTTCAAGACAGGATTTCTTTGTGTAACCCTAGACGTCCTAGAACTAGTTCTATAGACCAGGCTAACTCTGTTTTAAAGGGGTATATTTGGAGTCTGAACTCCTACAAATACAGGCAGGTATACTATGGGAGGGTTGTAGGATCCAGATCCAGCATTCCATGAGGACTCAGTGATGACATCATTGTTGTCATGCTACCTTGTATATTTTCACCCTCCCCTATGAGTGAGGGATGAGGAGAGGCTAGAACCTTTCAGACACCTAAAAATACATAGCACCAAGCAGAGCTTAGTCAATCCCAGCTGGTATCATGGTCAACACTAAGGATGTTAAATTCCTTCTAAATTGTTGATGTTGATAAGCCACAATTACTAACTTTATCACCAGTACCAGCTTTAAAGACAGACATAGGTCAGGTCTCAGAAGCATTGAGAGTCAGCTGGTGTCACAGTCATATTCCAAGAAGCTAACCCTGAAGAATGTGCCCCTCCAGGCTGCGAAAAAAAGACATTTCACAGCTTGGCTTGGCACTTGTGTGCTCTGGGGCTTGAGGTCTTTCAACAGAAATCTTTCCACACTTATAATCCAAGCTGTCTATCCCTGGTCCCCACTGTGCTTGAGACAAAGGGAGAACCAGGTGCCTGTAAGGTCCTGCTTTCTAAGGACTGACAGGCCCTTCTTGCTGCTGTCTGTTGTTTTCATGCAAAGCTTGGTCCTTTGGTGCTCTCTCACAAGGCCTCAAGAAGTTTCCTCTGTATTTTCTAGTTCCCTTCTCTTCAGGCCAGGCTTTGAAGGGTAATACCATGATGACAATGGCTTGGATGTCCCAGGAGGAATCTTTCTTTAATCCTTGCTTCTTTTTTATATATATATATAAAGCAAAGCATTTAATTGTGGGCTTACAATCTCAGAGTGTTAGTACAGTATCATCATGGTAGGAACATGGCAGTATACAAAACACTGGAGCAGTAGCTGAGAGATATATCCTGATCCTCGGGCTGGTGGGGAGCAGGTGCTGTACTTGGCATGGGCATCTGAAATCTCAAAACCCACCTGCAATGACATACTTCCTCTAACTATTCCAAAAGGGCCACATTTCCTAATCCTTATAATCTTTTCAAGCACTTTTCATCTCTGGTGACTACTCAGTGTCCACAGAAACTTTCAAAAACCTACTAGGCATATCAGCACACTAGTCATTAGTGTAGTACCATGACAGTCACAAGCCACTTTTATCTCCCTGATCCTCAGTTTCCTTCAGCTGGGCCACTTCAATAAAATGCTTCCAATTTCAGTTCTTTGTAAGCTTCCGAATTTATTATGGAAATTGAATAGAGTTAAAGCACAGGGAGTTTGAGATAATAAAGGACTTTTGTAAAACCAGATTTAACTTGTAAGTCTGGAGGTTGGAGGATATAACTCATTTCCCAGTTTTCCTTACAGGTTTAGAAACTTTCCTCAGTGGCCCTTTGTTCACCATTTGTTTTTATTTATGGGTTAAAACGTCGTAGTTACCATTGGTAGCATGCTGTGAAGATTAGTTTTAATTGTCAACTTTATATAGTCTAGAATCACCTGGAAAGAGAATCTCAATGAAGGACTGTCTAGATCTGGTCTATAAAAGAATGTAGTGGTTGTATGAGTTGAAGTGGGAAGACTGTCCACTGTGGGCAGCACAAACCCCTAGGTTTAGATCCTCAAAAGATTCCTTGTAAGAATGAAGAAGGTGAGCTGAGTAGTGAGCTTGCATGCATCAATTCCTTTCTCTCTGGCTTAAAGAGTAGATGTGATTGTGACTCTAGATGCTTCGAGTTGCTGTTGCCTTGAGTCCCCCACAACAATGTACTAGGACCTGGCATTGTGAACGAAAATAAACTCTTTCTCCACCAAGCTAGTTTGCCAGAGTGTTTTACCATAGCAATGGGGGAGGAAATGCTTTTTACCATGTCGTCTTTCTTAACAGAGAAACAGAACCTTTGTTGAAAGCTGTTTTGTGGAGTCACCTTATGCATGGAAATTTATCCTTGGGAACTTTATCCTAGGAAATTTATCCTAGGAAGCTTTGAATATAGCTGGTGGCAGAGTGCTTAGATAGCTCCTACAATCTTTGGCCTTTTATCCACAGGACCAGCTTTGAGGACAGGGAAGAAAAGCACACAGACTGTCTCATATCTGGTTGCCAAAGTAGCTACTTAATCTCCAACTCCTTCTAAGAACAGGAGTTGCACTTGGCAGATGTGTTGGGTGAGCAGAAGATTCCTCAACATGCTGCCTGCAGAGATCAGCGGCACAGGCCCCCATGCTTTGGCCATAGAAGGTATGCCATGCTTTGCTAATCGCAGAATACCGAGACTAGCCCTGAAGGGAAGCATATTCTTTGATGTCAAATCTACTGCATTCCTCTGGTGGACGGACAGTTCTTATCATCTACCATCAATCAAGAATCCTTGACAGTAGACCTTGAAAAATGGTTCAGGAATCAAAGCATTGATGAACCACCCTGATACCTTTCTGCTTTCTGTCGTAGAAGGTGTTTTCTGTCATAGAAGGTGTTCGTCCTGGACAACTGCACGCTATTGAGAACATACTTCCCGGAACAGCTGGGCCTTACGTTTTTGGGGGTTTTTTTTGTTTGTTTATTTGTTTTCTTGCTTTGTTGTTGTGTTGTTTTACCTAATCCTTATGGAGTTATAAATGCTTCAAGACAAAGAAAACATATGAGACCCCACACCTGTAACCTTAATTTTTTTCAAACCTTGTTTTTTGTGATGCTTCTTAAATGCTTTAACCTCCCTTATAGCCCACCACCCACCAGAGGTAGTGAGAAAGAAAGGCTACAGGGAAGTGGACCTGTTTAGAAAGGTTCCTTGGAGCAACTCCTATCTGTGTTGTCTAGAAATTGGCAGTTCAGTTCACAAGTTAGCGGGCAGCAGCGGCTCAGTCCACTCAAAAACACTTCACAGATACACCAGCAGTCCAGTTTGATAGAGTCAGGTTAGCAACAGTGGTGACCTAGCATGACCTAGCAGAGACAGCTAGACCTCAGCCTCTGCTCGGGTCAGCAGGAGGGACCCGGAGGGACATCAGGAGAAGTTCTCGACTGTGCCACTCTCGTATATGCAAAGGTCATCAAAGACTGGAGACCCAGAAGCGCTGCACAGCTAGCTGAACTAGCAAGCCAAGCTCTGTCTCTGTCTCTGTCTCTGTCTCTGTCACTGTCATGGAGTCCTATTTATACTCTCCAAACATCACGTGCCCGCCACGTGTCTTGCCTCAGCACGTGCATCCAATCAGCCCAAATCCAAGGAGTCTCAACAAATGCAGCTCAACTGCACAATATAAGGCAGATCGATACATGCGTGTTGTTAGCAAAGTCTCCTTCATCACGTGTCCTTTCACGTGCTTTAGCCGAACATCCTCTCTCCTGTGTGTGCTTCAGCAAAAGAAATGTTACTTCACGAGTCTGCCTTAGTCTTTCACCTGTGTCCACTTCAGGAAAACTCTTCTTCACATGTTTGCCCCAGAAAATCACCAACACAACTGACTCTCCGAAGAACCTTTAAGTTTCTACTTCACCCACCTATGCACAGGTTGCCTGCAATAATCTAGCCACACCTCAGAAGGGAGAAAGAACTCTCCCAACAATATATGTCCTTACAACCTAAAAAAGTAATAATTTCATTTTCTTACTAGAATTTTCCATCTTTCGTTTCTAAACTTAGATGCTGTTCCGATTTATGGGTGAATGAGTGGATTTATGTCCATATGCTTAATAAGTCCTGCTACCTGCTTTACTGACACGCAAAGAAATGTTTTAGTAAGATGCTGGCACATGATGAATTTAAAGGTTCTTCTCTCGTTATGGACCATGAGGACTCGAGGCTTTCAATTGTGAACAAACAAACCCGTTACTGGTTTGGGTTAGTAATGTTTAATGCAACTGTGGATTATTCCCCTGGAAACCGATGTAGTAGTGTGTTCTCTGATGATAGTGCTAGAAGAAAATGTTGTAAATTTATAACTCAGAGAAGTATAAATCACCCATAAATACTGGTCAGCTTCTAGAAGGTCATGGCAAGACATTGCCTCTATATATTTTTTCATTGTTGGTTGAAGATTTAGCCAAACAGCTCTTGTTCACCTTAATGAACGTAATGCCCCCTTCAGAGCTATAGAATCTCAAGATTACGTGTTGGGGACGGCTGCACATACTCTGCAGAAACAAGGCTACGGTTGTTTTTCATGTACTTATGATGCTACTTTATGTACTCTCCAGTGTCCTCATTGTTCTTACTGTCACGTTACCGTAGTGTTTTCTCTTTTATTCAAGTCTTTGTCTAAATGAGGCAAAGCATCCATCTTTTCTCTTTCCCAGTCCTGCCCTGGTATTAACTATGCTCAGGAGCACACTATGTGTCCCAAGATGGTCAGGAATGCCCCAGCTTTTCAAGTGCTAGAAGTATAGGCTAGGTCCACATTGCCCAGCCCAGTTGCCTTGGAAAAAATATACAAGGGCATTTCTATTACTTCTTCAATGGCCACATCAATGTCCAGGTGTCAAAAATTAGCTAATTATACCATGCAGAGAATTTTTTTTAAAAATATGCACTATTTTAAAAAAATTAACTGTGTTAATTAATTTAAAAATTAGTAAAAAATTAATTAAAATTTGAGTGTGTGTGTGTGTGTGTGTGTGTGTGTGTTTTATCTTTGAGTCTCTGTGAGTGTTTGCATGTATGTGTGCAAACTCTTGGAGGAGGCCAGAGATGGTGTCAGATCCTCAGGGAACTTGAGTTGCAGATGGTCATGAGCCACCTGACATGGGTACTCAGATCCAAACTCAGGTCCTCTGTAAAAGTGATGAGTGCTTTTACCTACTGACCCAGGTATCTGGCCCCATACAGTGAATTTTAACTGAGAGAACCTCAAATATTACAGAGATAAATTTAAGCTTTGTCTGACATTTCTCTTCTTGGTCTGAGAAAAAGACCACTTAATATATTCTAAGACCTAGCATAAGAAACGTTGGAGAGCATCAACTAGCTTTAGGGCTAGCTATAAATAATCTTGGTTAAAGAAGCCGAGTCTTGAACAAAATTTAAGCAGAATAAATTTTAAGTTAAAAATAATTGTTTTAAGAATCCTACCTTTTAAATTAAATTAAAAATTAAATATGATATTTGTTATTAAGATCTTTCTTACTCCATGAGTAGATTGCTTGTGTTATGAAAAGACTAATAGTTCTAGAGTAACACAGGCAATAATCCAGCAGGAAGCCATTACCCAGAATTGCCAATCCAGTGCCTCTTATTCATCAAACTACAAGGGAGGAACTGACAGAGGCTCCATCCCAGCCTGTAGCTGTTCTGACACCCACACTTCTGCTTTCCCAGGCCTGGGACACAGATGGCTCGTTTCTGCAGCCTTTTTTAATGGAAGATTTTGCTATTCCCTGAGGCTCACTTAAGCCTTAAAGAATTATGATTTTATGTGCGATGAGATAAACTGGCCATCTTGTCTTTTATATGACCCCACCTAGCAACACACACATATAATTTCTCTTGTTCCCAGTAAAGCATATCACAAATATTTTATAGGTGGGATAGCTTGTTTTCAAATCCACTGAAATGAAGACATGAATGTGAAATCAACTTAAATTCTAAAGAAAAACCATTCAAAGTATTCAAATATATTCCAAATTTTAAGAGGTTGGAGTCACCTTTTCTATGAAGTTTTTGCCCTCAGAAATAACTTAGCTTGATTATTATTACTTATCTATAACACAGCATACTACATGTTATGTTGTAACATACGGTTTAATCCAGGCAGGCTTGTCGAGTATAGTAATGCAATGATATACAGTTGAAACTGTAAAATATTTAAGGCAGCAGTAGTTGCTCTTGCAGAGGATAAGTGTTCAGTTTCCAGCATCAATATGATGGTTCACGGCCATTCTTAACTCCAGAGCCAGAGGATCCAATGCCCCCTTCTGACTTCTGCTGGCACCAGGCTTTCATGTGGTGCACATACATTAGAAGGGAAAACACTCACATACAAAATAAAATAAGATACAGTACAGTACAACACAACACAATACTTAAGGTTCTTTAGGACTTTCAGAGTTAAAAACACAATGCCCATGCATCCCAGCACTTATCTTTGACCTTGTTAATAAATGCATGTAGAATCAAAGAAGAAGAAAAGCTAGGCCAAGAATATAGCGGACACTATTTTTAAGTCTTGATAATACATCTAAACTGGATACCGTCTATTGTCAGTGTGTGTGTGTGTGTGTGTGTGTGTGTGTGTGCGCGCGCGCGCGCGCACACACGCGTGTGCATGCACACCCAACAAGTGGAGAAGTACATTGAAAGCCACACTGTGTGCCGTTATGATGGGAGGGCTTGTCTGATTTCTCGGGAGACAGAAGCTAGGTACGCACTCTGCCAACTGCTCCTCCTCCGCAACCGAAGGCCTGCCCTCGCAACTGATTTTTCCTTTTTTTTTTTTTTTCTTTTTGGTTTTTCGATTTCGAGACAGGGTTTCTCTGTGTAGTCCTGGCGGCTGTCCTGGAACTCACTCTGTAGACCAGGCTGGCCTGGAACTCAGAAATCCACCTGCCTCTGCCTCCCAAGTGCTGGGATTAAAGGCATGCACCACCACTGAGGTCATTCATGCACGTAATTTCCTTGTCGACACGATCATGTAGAACAGTCCACCAATACCTCACTGTTACCTCCTAGAAGAGTTCCTGATTGTAGTTTTCCAAAACAAAACAAACAAACAAACGAGCCTCATCCACAAAGTGCCCCACCTAGGATGCTTATCCCAAGTCTCTTTCATCCAGACAGTCTGAGGGATGCTCAAGAGCATTCTGCATAATTACCCTTTGCTATGTGCTAGTCACAGACCCCGTGTGAAATGAAACTGGAAAGTCATTTCCTCCTTGGATTTCTTTGCTCCTGGGGAACTCTATTTTAAACTTTTTTTTTTTTAATTAGACGGCCTATTTCAGGGATTTCTGAAATTCCACTTAATGGAGTGTCTGGTGATTTTAAGGGCACAGAGACAGGGCTGCAGAGCTCAATGAACACACAGACTTCTGCAAACATCTCGGCAGATTCCACGGACCCATCAAAGACCTACTGATTTCCTGGCCAGCCCAGTCCTTTTTAACTGGACTGCCACTTAAAAGAACCCTATTTGTCCACCAAGACTAACACAAAGCGATCCCCATGCTGCTTCCCTGCAGCCTAACTTGAACTTGAAGACAAGACGAATGTAAAAGCTCTTCTCTGGCTCTTTGGATCATCTATGTCATGATACCCTGCATCCTTGCTAGGAGCAACTTGTTTTCCCCTCCTTCTGGGATTGCATTGAATAGCAAGCCCTGTGCCACAGGCGTCTCCACGAGGTTAGGACAGGGTAACCTGCTTAACAAGTATTTCATTAGAGAGAATTGAAAGGATAGACTGAAAAATTCCAGGAAAAGTTTGTTATATGATTTTTAAATGCTTTAGAATAAGGCCACAATACCCGGCTTTAAAAAAGATCGGTCCTTTGTGGACGATGTTATTAGTGAAGTCCTTGAAGCAAGCGGTGGGAAATGGCTTTTTCATTACTTCAAAGGCAATATTAAAGGACCGTGAAATTCAAAGCTCCCGGTTTTATCACAGACATTTTTATGTTGGGATTTAAACATTTTCCTACTTGGCATGCCTCTAACAACTGTAGTTTTATAGGACAAAGCCTGCTATAATTGGCCTGGATCAATTATTAAGGGATAGGCAGCAATTAAACTTATATGTAAATTGAGGATATTCACATCAGATAAGAAGAAAGTATGATTATGATTAAATGTGTAAAATGTATGATATGTGTTGAGAGTCCACTTTAAACGTATTAAGAGGATGGAATGGGATTATTCGTTGGAATAGAGACTGCCACAGAAATATTCTTCTGTCTACTTACCCTCCTACTCCATATCACTGAGCATAAATAAAATGTGTCATACATATTTTTCATGATTCTAATGTGATCGTAGGGGAGTTTTAGGCAGATTATCAAGCTGAGGTCATATCATTGGGAAGAAAGACACAGAGAAAACACACCATATCAAGAGGTATCAGTTTATCTGTGCCCACCGAGCTCACCGTTTTGTTCCTGGATTTCGTGACTCACCATTGTTATGGTTTTTATGCTGGCAGCACCAATGCCAGTATATGAAATTTAGAACCTAGGAGTTCAGCAGGGTTTTACTACTGTGAACAGACAGACTGACCAAACCTAGGCAAGTCTTATAAAAGACAACATTTAATTGGGGCTGGCTTACAGGTTCAGAGGTTCAGTCCATTATCAAGGTGGGAGCATGGCAGCATCCAGGCAGGCATGGTATAGGAGGAGCTGAGAATTCTACATTTTCATCTGAAGGCTGCTAGAAGACTGGCTTCCAGGCAGCTAGGATAAGGGTCTGAGAGATCAAGCCCACAGTGACACACCTACTACAACAGGGCCACACCTTCTAATGCCACTCCCTGGGCCAGGCATCTACAAACCATCACACAGTCATTATGTTAGAAATATAAAAAGTATAAAACCAAGGTCCAGTAAGGTGTCTCAGCAGGTAAATGAGTCTGCCCTTCAATCTCCAGGACCCACATGGAGGAAGGAGAGAACCGATTTCCTCAAGCTGTCCTGAGACCTCACACACAAGCATGATGGCATACACACACCCTCATTGTGTGTGTGTGTGTGTGTGTGTGTGTGTTTAAAAATTAAAGAACCACATAAAACCTATTTCAATATAAAATGTGTTTAACTTTAAACACGTTAGTGTTTAATGTATTAACATTCCAAGTTCTTACCTCCTACAGGAGACCTCAAGAGATCAGAGTCAAGCACTTAATACTTGTTTAAATACTTGTTTAAAGTAGGCAAACACATCTTAACGATTATCTCATTGTTTTCATATATAGCTCTTTAAGATTTATTTGTATGTGTGTCTGTGCATGTGTGTGTATATGTGCATGTGTGTGTGTGAGTGTATTACATGTGTGCAGAGGCACCTGGAGGCCAGAGAACTATGGGATATCGTTGAGCTGGAGTTGTAGGTGCCTGTGAACTGTCTTTCCAATTCAAATTCTTTATTGATATTCTTTGGGGTTTTTTTCTCCACATCTAAAGTATAAATAAACACCCCCTCCAGTACTTTAATATATTTCTTACTGGTTTACCACTCCCAGATCTTGACAAGTATCTACTGGGGTTAACCTACTCCAGCTACATGTTAACTAAGTGTATTGAGATGATGCCATTTCTCTTATCATAGTTCCTCCCAGGAGGTGATTTTTTGTGATCCAATTAAAATATGGCTTTTTTTTCTTAAAGTGTATCACTTTGTTAAGTGATAAAGAGAAAGATGTTTCCTGATTCATCCCATCACATTTGAGGGCCACAGTTCCCTTTATAATGAAGCCTACTTTCATCTGAACTCCATTGTTTGTGACCAAAAGCATCCCACCAGATACAGATTTTAGTACTGAGTGGAAGTCTTGCATATGAAAGACTCTAAAATATTTAATACTATCTACATAACCAGAGACATGAGGACAGATCCTCCCTTTGTTTACTCAGTTAGAAGTTAAAGTCCCAAAGTAACTGGCCACTCGATTACATGTTTTACCTTACAGTAAAGTCCAAAGTGCCAGCCAAGGTTGTAGCACTTGGTGACTGAGTAGGAAAAATTGTATCTTTCACTGAAGTCTTTCAAGAGACAGATAGGCTCGGCTAGAAACTAACCAATCAGGAAAGAGAGGGAAAAAAGACACTATGTATGCTGTTAGAATCTACTTTCCTATGGATAACCCCAAGTTATTACTTACTATGTTTCATCTGGGCTGCTCTTAACTCCAACTGGCCAACCCCTAAGGCCATGTTTTTATGAGTCACCTAACTCATGGTGGCCTCTCCTCCATTCTCTCTCTCTCTCTCTCTCTCTCTCTCTCTCTCTCTCTCTCTCTCTCTCTCTCTCTGTGTGTGTGTGTGTGTGTGTGTGTGTGTCTTCTGTCTCTGTCTCTGTCTCTGTGTGTGTGCGTCTCTTCTGTCTCTCTCTGTCTCTCTCTGTGTCTCTCTCTGTCTGTCTCTCTCTGTGTCTCTCTCTTCTGTCTCTGTCTCTCTGTCTCGGTCTCTCTCTGTGTCTCTCTCTTCTGTCTCTGTCTCTCTCTGTCTCTCTCTCTGTCTCTCTGTCTCTTTCTCTCTCTCTCTCTCTTTCTCTCTCTCTCACTCACTCTTTCGCTCTTTTTCTCTCTTATTCTCCAGCCCCAAGCCTAGGAATTCTAAACACTGCCGTTGTCTCTTCTGCCCAGCTATTAGCTGTCAGAATCTTTATTTACCAATCAGAAATAACTTGGGGGCAAGGTCACATAGCATCACTTGGGTCTACATGTGGACTCTCTCATCTCTGGGACAACCAGGTCTTGGGGGCCCACAGTTAGCATTACAATACACAGCAAAAACAAACAAACAAACAAAAAAACCTTAACAAATGTAAGCGGATCATATGGCAGTTCTACTTTTAGGTTTTTGTTTTTTAAGGAACTTCATACTGTTTTTCCCTCCTGGCTGCATTCATTCACATTCACACCTTTAATGAGTATCAGCTTGCTATGTACCAGGTTCCTCTGTGACAGAACCCTCCATCTTTGGGGGGAGTTTCATTAAGACATGGGATGTTTAAAGGATAGTGAAATATTTCATACATCAGAGAAGCTCATTAAGATCTGGCTGTAAGCTGGGAGGTGGTGGCACATACCTTTCATCCCAGCAGTTGTGAGGCAGAGGCAGGTGGATATCTCTGAGACAGATGCCAACCTGGAGTTCCAGGACAAGCAAGGCTACAAAAATAAATAAATAAATAAATAAATAAACAAACAAACAAATAAGGAAGTAAAAAATTCGAAGGCTTCAGGAAGTCTCTGAAATTAACCAGATTCACTAGGTCCCTTCCTCCCTCAACTGTCTATAAGCAGTGAGGACTGCCCACAGCCACTCTGAGACAAGTAGAGCTGCCGAGAAAAGGCTCAAACAGGTAAAGCTGCCTGACCGAAGTAGAGACCAGCTGAACTTCTGGAAAAGGTTGAAACAAACTGAGCTACCTAGAAAGAACAGTCTCCGGCTTGTTAATCTGCTGAAGGCTGCGCTCTTATTTTCTATCTTTAATGAGCTGTCTGTCATGCTGGGGGTCAGGCACATTGGGTAATGCAGCTGTCTTTTGAGTCCTTTCTGCTCCAGTAAGCAACACCTTGTTCACATCCCTACACACAACACCAGCAAAACTCTGGTTCACCACATAGGGCTTTGATGATATCTTACTTTGGTCCACTGTTAGTTCCCTGTCTGGAGTGAATGCATGCCTGTTCACAGCTTCTCAGTGATGGTGTCAGACAACACGGTTGCATCAACAGCAACACCCAAGCCAGCATTTCCTGTTCTTCGTTCTTTCATGATATCCATTCTGACTAGAGTAAGTCAGAATCCCAGTGAACTTTTCATTTATATTTTCTGGGTGGGTGAGGATATTGAACATCTATACATGTAATTATTTCTTTTGAGAATTTTTTTTTAGGTCATTTGTCTATTTATTGATTAGATTACAAAGGGATGTCTTTTATTGTTTAGTCCGTGTGTCTTCTAGATATTTATTCCATGGAAGATGCTGTTGAAGGTCTTCTGCAGACTGTTTCCTCCTTCTCTCACTTCCTTTACCCTACAGCATCTTTTCAAGTTCACACAATATCTTTATCAATTTGTGCTATTAGTTCCGAAGACATTGCAGTCTTTTTCAGAAAGTTTTTTTTAACTATGCCAATAGTCAAGATATTTCTCCTGTTTTCCTTTGGCAATCTCAAAGTTTTCAGCCTCACATTAAAGTCTTTGTTCCATTTGGAGTTGTGTTTTATATGGTGAAAAATGAGAATCTATTTTCGTTCTTTGAAGTGTGGATTCAATTGTCCCAGAGGCATTTGTTGAAAAGGCTATTCTGTTTTCAACAACCTCCTTTATCTATTGTCATCTTTATTGATAATCAAATAGCTATAGTCATGTGACCTCTGATTATATATTCTATTCCATTGATCTAGTTGTCTGTTTCTGTGCAAGTAACATACTAACTCTATTACTATGACTGTGCAGTGAAATTTGAAATCAGGTAGTGTG
The DNA here is from genome assembly GCF_011762505.2 of Arvicanthis niloticus. Classification (NCBI taxonomy): domain Eukaryota; kingdom Metazoa; phylum Chordata; class Mammalia; order Rodentia; family Muridae; genus Arvicanthis; species Arvicanthis niloticus. The sequence goes on along the minus strand of NC_133436.1, from coordinate 18,427,520 downwards.
ATATCTCCAATTTTATACCTTTTATTAAAGTGTTCTTTTTTTGTAATCATCTAGTCTTTGTACTTCCATATAAGTTTTGGAATATCTGTGAAGATATTAGAATTTTAATAGTGGCTGACTGAATCTATATCCATTTGCACAGTATTGACTCTACAAACACATGAGCATGGGAAATCTCTCCATATTCTAAAGATTTCTTCAATTTCTTTTTGAGTGTGTTAAAGTTTTCAGTGTGGGTGTGCCTTTCAACTCCTAGGCTAGATGTATTCTGAGGAGCTGATCCTTGTGGTGGTGGTTGTTCTAGCTGTTTCAGCTATTTGTTTCTTGAGCTACTGTCTATGTAAATTGCTTTACTAATTTCACTCCCAGTGTGTTTGTTGTTGGTATATCGTAAAATTATTGGCTTGTTGTATGTTGATTTTTTATATTCTAGTACTTTTCTGAAAGTCTTCATGAGGACACAGAGAGTTTTCTCCTGAAGCCTTTATGACCTTTTAAATTTACTTTGTGTCATTTAAAAATAGGGACAATTTGACTTTATCCTTCCCTGTAACACATTCTTTTATTTCATTCTATTTTCTTATTGCCCTGCACAAAAATTCAAGCACTGGAAGTGGAAAGAACAAACACTCTTGTCTAAATCATGATTTTATAAAAACAACTTTTAATATTTTCTATTTACTATTACATATTTCTAAACTATTGGGAGGGAAGGTTTCAATGTGTTCCATGATTCTCTAGATGGCACTGGTGTCTAGCATCCTCACTTTTCATCTCTAATGTTATTAATCTCTTTTAGTTCTTTGGATTTTGCTCTTGGATTAATCTCTTTGGGTCTCTCTTTTTGGTAATTTGGCTGTTTACTGATCTAGTTTATCATCGCGAAAAAAACAACTCTTTGTTTTATAGTTGTGTGTGCCTGTACTTTTCATGTGTGCAAGCACACATACTCATATGTGCACATCCATGTATATGGAATCTTTCTCAGTTGTTCTCTACATTGTTTTTTGAGACAAGGTCTCTCACCTTCACCTGCAGTTCACTAGAGTAGCTGGCTAGCAATTACCAAGACCTTCCTGTTTTCATTTCCACAATACTTGGATTACAAGCATATGCCTCCATCCCCAGTATTTGTATGTGGGTCCTGGGATTTTAACTCAGGTTCCTTTGCTGTCATGGCAAGCACTTTACTGACCGAATCTTCTCTCTACCTCTCCTTTTATTGATTCTCTGTACTGTTCTTTGGGTTTCTATTTCATTAATTTTCATGCGGATCTTTATTAGTTGTCTCTATAGACTAAACTAAATTTGGCCTGTTCTCATGTACCAAAGACCTTCAGATGTAACATCATCTGTTAGTGGCGGAGCTTTGGTTATATTTTTAATATAACCCTACGTATCTATAATTTTTTTTCTCTTAGAACTGCCTTTTCTGTATGAAAAGAAGTTACCATAACTTCTCTTTTCATTTCTTCTGATTCTGGGAATTTTTTAAATGTCTGTCTTTATTTTTTTAATACTTTCTTATCTTTCAAGGGTGCTTTATTTGTTCAATCATTGTGTAATTTGTAACTTCTGCAGGTAACTTTTTTGCTTTTGAATTTTAAATTTTTATTATTACCTAATAATACATAAGAAAATATTTTTACTTCTTCTGAGTAGAGGACAAGGCCTCACAAGGTAGACCTGGCTTGCCTAGAACTTGCTGTGTAATCCTGGCTTGACTTGCTATATTAACCAGGCTGAACTTCAACTCCCAGATAGCTACCTGCCTCTGCCTCTTAGTGCTAGAATTAAAGGGTATTTTAGCCTTTTTGGTACTTGTTAAGACTTGTATTATTCCCTAAAATGTGACCTCTTTTACAGAAAGCCCCATGAGCTTATGAGAAGAATGTTCATTCTGTGGATGTGGAATGCAATATTCTGTAGATTTGCATTAAGCTTATTTAGTCTATCATATATTTTAATACTGAAGTTAAATTTATTTTCTTTTATTTTTTATTTGTTCTTATGTAAATGAGCTATCTATTGATGAGAATACAGAATTGAAGTCATTTATTCTCACTGTATTTATTCTTATCTGTGACTTTATGGAAAGAAGTGTTTCTTGTACAAAATTAGACACACCAACACCCAATGACCATATATTTACAATCATTATATCCATTTTTTGGATTATTCCCTGTCTTGGCTTGACATCTTCTACTTTTGGCTTGAATTATACTTTCTCAATTTTGAATATAAGGTCCTGCTTGTTTTCAGCTTTCTTGGTACATTGTACTTTCTATCAGTGTATGTCTTTGCCAGTGAGGTGTGTTTCTTGCAGACTATAAGCAGTTGTATCTTGTATAATTTTAATCAATGAGTCTGAATCTTATAATGGGATCATTTGCTTTTAAGATAGAAACATATGCTTTAGCCTTCTGTCTTCATCCTTCTGTATTGGAAAGTATAGGTGATAAATAACTTATCACTTATCATTTGTTTAAGGACCATTAGAAATTATATCAGAATTTGATTTAAAAGGAGTTTACATAGGAATTCTGAACTCAGGATGTTAGTAAATGGGAAAACTTTGTTTTCTTCCTTGAGATAGAAGTTCTTAAGATGGGTTGTATAGCCTAATGACATAGGGAATTTTATCAGTTCCTCTGGCCAACTTACACTAGAGATGAAAGTTCTTTCAAGGATAGAGCTCAGACATTAGTTAGCCCCAACATGTCACACTATCAATGTAAAGGCCTACTTTCTCATCTGGAAATTAAGAATGCTGAGTCATGGTACTCCAGAGCCCATTTCTAAAGTCTGGGACATTGCTCTCCTACTTCTATTCTTGATCTAAAATGTCCAGCTCGCCTCCCAGTTTCTTTTTAAAGTTCCTCCTTAACAATAACTTGAGGACACAGCTGTCTGGATCCAACCATCCCAGAAACAACTTCTCTATCTTGCTGACAGAGTCAAACTAAATTCATGGTCTCAGGTCCAGAAACCAATTCCTTTGTTCCTTTATCATCTCGAGTTCCAGGCCAAATGTCCAGGATGAGGCCTGACCACCAAGCCTCAGAGTCAAAGACCTTGGAACCAGGTAGCTTGGATAACGCCAAATCACCAGTGTTTATTCCTTTTCTATTCCTGACCAGCCCAAATCGGGGCAAAACCACAACAGAGACTTTCTTTCCCAACCCCTTGTGTCAAAATATGATAGGACAATGCTACAGCCACTTGCTCCCTCTCAATGTGTGGTCTCATCTTTAAAATATGCTGTGCCATTTTCCTTCAGGGATGCAATTGAGCTCCCAGTCTATTCTGCAACCCTGATCAATCAGTAGTGGCTTGATTACTAAATTTTTGTTATCTGCATTGACCTAGTGTTTGAGTTATGTTGACTATAATTAGACCCCATAACATGAGCACAAATTCCCAAACAAAAACACATACTAACCACCACCAATACCAGTCCCAAACATATGCCCCTGGGTATAAAGCTTTATATAAATCTTGAAGCCTAAGATTGAGCGGTGTGACTGTCTGGCTTTGTAATAGATCCCTTATTCTGAAAATATTGGCTTAAGTATCTGGTTAAGTATAGCGGGAGATAATTAAACCAGCGGCATTCAACCTGGCTTTCTTCTTCAGCCGCCATTTTCCCCGACTATCCTAGACTGCCTGCCATTGTTCACCTCTGCTCAGCTCAGGCCATCTGCTCAAACCACCAGCTCAGGTAGCCAGAGACACCAACCCTGCCACCTATGAGACCAGAGTGGCCGATGGTTCTGCCAATCTTCCACGCTGTCTCCACACGGCTGGGCTGTGCCCAGAGCATCCCGCCATCCACACCGACCCAGTAAGAACAAGACTCTAATGCTTAGATTATCCATAGGCTTTGTATATTTGGTAATGCTCAATAACAAGATGCCCACACAGAGGTGTAACCCAATACCCAACCTAGATATACCAACTACCTTTGCTAGAGACAGACGCACATCTGCTTCCATGTTCCCCTCTTTCTCTCTTTCCTCTCTCCCCTAGCTCCTCCTTCCTTCTTCTCTTTCTCTCCTTACTCCTTCCACCTTAGCTCCTCCCAACTTGTGGGAAAAAAATATCTCACTACAGTTAAGTGCCTTTTATTTGGCAGTTTTGGTGCAATCACAAATCTTACACAGCAATAAAGTGTATTCTGGAATGTAATTTCAGATCTTAATACAAGAGAGATCACATAGAATTTCATGGTTTTTGTTTTTTTTTTGTTGTTGTTGTTGTTGTTTTTTTTTTTTGTTTTTTTGTTTTTTTTTTTTTTTTTAATTTCATGTTACATAAAAATATTGTATCCAGTGAGATCATAGAACTTATTTTGAGCCTTCTTAGTGGCAAGGTCAGTGCCTAAGGCTGGTGAGTATTTTTGTGGATTTGGGTAAGTTGTGTATTTCTGAGCCTGACTATAGTTTCCAAACATCTTACACAAAGTGTATTTTCCTACATAGAGACAAATTCATTGCCTTGAGTGTAAACAGAAGCAGGTTCTGATAACTGAATTCTAATCTCTATACATATGACAAATGTAAATCAAGGGTTTTAAGCATATGGGTGCCTGAATTAGTTAATTCCCGAGCAGTGAAATAGCCTGACAGAAAGTTTCAAGAAAATCAAGGGAAGTGGCTGAATCTTTATCTTGCTTTGGGCATGTGGTAGGTAATCAAGAATTTTTAAAATTAAGTATAGTGAAGTTCACATAAAACGTGAGAAAGAGACTTCTAGTGCCCAGAGTAGAAATCTCGTAGATATGCATGAATTTTCTAGCAACAGAGAGACTGGACTTTGTTTTGAAAAAAAGGAAGAAATTGGTTTTTGTTTGGGCTTTTTAGTTAGAGGTGTAATACTCAGGAATGTGAAGAATCTTGCCTTTGTATATCTTGACAGTATATCACACATAAGTGACAAATATTTATAACGACGTGTGGTGTGTATGTTATATAGTCATGTTAATCTATAAAAAGCCTTATTTAAGTGTGTGAGAAGAAATGAAGACATGGCTTAGCCCAGTTTAGCATTTTTAAGGAAATGCAGAGCCTCATTTCTTGGAAGTGATCAGAAAGATGGTAAAGGTGACTAAGAAGAAATAGCCAAAGCACCAGAGAAATGTAAAGGTAACAATTAGGACCAAGTCTGTGCAAGTCGTAACCTTTGATAAGAAACTTACTGAGCTGTCTTTCACAAACCCAGAAAGATATTTTATTTAAAACAAACATAAATATTGTCTTAAACACCTCCGGAGATTAGGAAACAAATCTAGCAAATACATCATAATAATCTGAAAGGATTTGTCAGCCTCACTTATGTAGGCCAGATGTGGTTCTGAGCTGTTTCCAGGAAAAGATCATTCTAAAGCAGGATAACCCAGGGAAAATCCTCCCCTAAAAAGATAGAATGAAAAATATTTATAGACATATATGAAGTATTAAAGTTTAAATCCATATGAACTTTATATGAAACTCCAAAAATGTCTATTTTAAGCTTTTAATGCCTTAAAAGCCAGAGCCCAGGAGATAAAATGCCCACACGACAGCATGCTGATGTTCCTGACCATGCAGCCTCCACACTAAAGGGAAAGGATGTCAAAAGAAGTTGGAAAAGTTCAGACTTATGCATTGGTAAATCAGCTATTATATTACAGCTACACGTTTATCTGTGTCGTCTGAAGTTACTTCTTAGACACTGTCTTATCGTTGAACTAAACAATTATATAGAAAGGTAAAATAACTTCCACAAGGCGACCACAATGTGTTTAAATGCATGTGAGTGGACTATGAAGATAGAATAAAAAGAAAGAAATCAATAAGGTGAGTGAACTGCAAATTTTCATTGATGGTGAAAAGTGTAAGTCTGATTGTAGACTATGCTCGTCCATTGTGTGTTGCTATAATGCAATAGCTAAGGGAGCCTAATTTAATTCTTTAAAGACTTACTTAGCTCACAGATCTAGAGTTTCGAAAACGTATTTCCATCATCAGCATGGCTGTCTTAGCACCTCATGATGGAAATGTATGGAAGAGCATAGAATTCATGTTGAATAAGGAAGCCAGAAAATGGGGTCCTTCTGAGAACATAACCAATGACCCAAGGACCACAAACTGCCTCTCCTTCTTCAAAGTTCTATACTGCCTACCAAAATTTTCAAGACCAAACTTGCAGCACATGAAACTTTGATGGGACAAACAACAACCAAACTCTACCCAAAGTTGATTATTATTTGCACTACCATTAAACCTAAACTTCAGGTTTCGTTACATCCTTAGTATAGAAAGGTATATGTTGGAGTCTAATTTAGATTTAGTAATTAATCATTTGAAATGAAGCACCTGCTGGTTTACTAAAAGATTAACCATCAAAGGGTGTTGAGTGTACGTAGGCCACCCTATGCGTCTCAGGATGCAAGACCTAAAACAGCCCAGACCAATTTCTGGTGTTCACAGGGTAGGTAAATAGAAAAGTAATCAGCATGAAAGCTGACTGAAGTGCAAGTCTGTATGGAAAAGTTCTGTTTTCTGTCAGCTTTTATTGCAAGATTATATTCAGCTAATCAGCAAATATTTATTGACTTGTTTATTCAAAATGCAATTTTCATTAGTCTTTAAATTATGGAGATAAGATAAACAGAGATGCAATTAATAACCCAGCAAGCATATCTGCCTTTTCTGGTCACAGAGAGAATATTTTTCATCTCTTTCCTAGCCATGTCTGGTCCTTTCTAACAGCACACAATGAGACTGAGCTCATCCCCCTTTTCATTCTTCCCTAAGCCAGGCCTGCTGATTGCTAGAGATGATGAATGAGAAAATCAAGATGTCGCGATCTCTTGTTAACTTGCTATATGCCAGGAGATATCCATGGCTTTAGGGATACCTTCATTCATTAAATATCAATAAAGAAGTGAAGTCTCTGGGAAGGTGTTGCCATTATTAGGGAAATAAAATACTACAATGTTAAGGTAATACTTTCAAACCAAAATGAAATGTCATTGATGAAATAAATAGTAATAAGAATAAAGTGGACACATATCACACACACATACACACAATCATGCACAAATAATTTTATATGTATTGGAGATCTGTTAAAAGAAATTATCACACTGCGGTGGAACTCCTGTCCTGGTCTCTTGCTTCGCTTTCCTCTTGAGACAAGATGAGCTTCACCACCCTCTACACCACCTTCTCCACCAACTACCAGTCCATGGGTTGTGGGCAGACTCTCCCCCAGTCAGCAGGTCCGGCCTGTAAGCAGCGCATCCAGAGTCTATGCAGGCACTGGGGTCTCCGAGTCCTGGATATCCGTGTCCCGCTCCATCTGGGGAGGCTCTGTGGGGTCCACAGGCCTGGCAGGAATGGGTGTAATCCAGACTAAGGAGACCATGCAAGACCTGAACAACCACCTGGCCAGCTACCTAGACAAGGTGAAGAGCCTGGAGACTGAGAACAGGAAACTGGAGACCAAAATCTGGGAACATCTGGAAAAGAAGGGACCCCAGGGCATCAGAGACTGGGGCCACTACTTCAAGACCATCGAAGACCTGAAGGCTCAGATCTTTGTGAATTCTGTGGACATTGTTCGCATTGTCCTGCAGATCGACAATGCCCGTCTTGCCGCTGGTGACTTTAGAGTCAAGTATGAGACAGAACTGTCTGTGGAGAACAACATCCATGGACTCCACAAGGTGGTAGATGACACCAATATCAAAGGCTGCAGTAGGGGACAGAAATTGAAGCACTCAAGGAGGAACTGTTGTTCATGAAGAAGAATCATGAGGAGGAAGTCCAAGGTCTGAAAGCCCAGATTGCCAGTTCTGTGGAAGTCGATGCTCCCAAATCTCAGGACCTCAGCAAGATCATGGTGGACAACCACGCCCAGTATGAAGAGATGGCTCAGAAAAACCGCAAGGAGCTGGACAAGTTCTGGCCTCAGCAGATTGAGGAGAGTACCAAAGTCATCACCAGCAAGTCTTCTGAAATCAGGGATGCTGAGACCACCCTTCAGACCTTGGAGGTTGATCTGAACTCCATGAAAAACCAGAACAACTTGGAGAACAACCTCGGGGACATGGAGGCCCAATACAAGGCACAGATGGAGCAGCTCAATGGGGTCCTTCTGCATCTAGAGTCAGAGCTGGCACAAACTCGGGCAGGGGCAGCACCAGACCCAGGAATATGAAGCCCTGTTGAATATCAAGGTGAAGCTTGAGGTGGAGATTGCCACCTACCGCCGCTTGCTGGAGGATGGGGAAGATTTCAGTCTCAACAATGCCCTGAACTCCAGCAACTTCATGCAAACTGTGTAGAGGACAACTAACCGTAAGATCATGAATGGCAAAGTGGTGTCCAAGACCAATGACATCAGAGTTTTGAGGCACTGACGCTGAGAAGGAGGGAACCCCTGGGGACTGAAGGACCAATAAAAGATGAGAACTCACTACAAAAAAAAAAATTATCTTGAAAAAAATCTTCTGTTGACTTTTTTCATTGACAGTTTTTTCATTGACAATGCAAGCTGCCAGGTGGTGGTGGCACACGCCTTTAATCCCAGCACTTGGGAGGCAGAGGCAGGCGGATTTCTGAGTTCGAGGCCAGCCTGGTCTACAGAGTGAGTTCCAGGACAGCCAGGGCTACACAGAGAAACCCTGTTTCAAAAAACCAAAAAAAAAAAAAAAAAAAAAAGAACTATGAGCTAAACTAAACCCTATCTTTCTTAAGTTGCCTTAGTCAGGGTGTTGTATCATGGCGGGAAGACACGTAGTTAAAACAGAATATACATAATGTGTTAATGAAGCAATTATATTAGTGACGTAAATAGAACCACAATACATTCAGGGCCATTGACTTTTTGTTTGTTTTGTTTGTTTGTTTTATATGAAGCCTCAGCTCAAGTATTTTACATGATGCTCAATCACTCATATGTGAGGCTGCTTTTGCTTGCTCATGAGATTACTGTAAGTGTTGCCTTGCCAAGCAATTCAAGTACAGGTAGGGGACATTGCCTGGTTTGCTTTCTCTTGCTATCTAACAACTCGCTCCATAGATAAATACTTTAAACTAGCTTTTTTTTTTCTCTTTGTGGGATTGGAACTCTGGGAGCTCTGGCCTGCAGAGTTCTGACTCCAGGTTTCTCATGTAATTGCAACTGACAGGACAAGAGATAGAACATCTCAGTGCTGGATTGGTTGGAAGTTGGTTTGCCATTTTTCGCCCTTCATGTAGAATCTAAGTCTGTTCCTGTTGTCTTTCTTCATGGGCTCTTGAGAGCTCCTGAACATCTTGTCTGACCTATAGCAATCACACTATTTACACAGAAGTTGAGGCTTCTAGAGCATAAGATAGAAACTGTCACCTTTATGACCTGGCTTCCAGACCCATGGATGGCACTTCCAATATGCTCTCTGTTACAAATATGTCAGAAGCCTGCTCGGATTCAAGTGAAGGGAAACCACCTTCACTTTTGATGAGCAACAACTTTCTAGAAGAGTATATGATCTAGGAGTGGCGGTTATATCTGTACTTGGATAACACATGATGAAAGCAACGTGGAAGTGATGAGCTGGCATTAGCCGTTCATTCATTGCAGAGGACTAAATATTCAAAAGAGCCTTGAACTATACAGGGCTTCATCCTGCTGACTACACAGAAGCCAACAAACTCCCAAAAAGTAGTGACTGAGAATGAGGAAAAGGAAGCTACTACATCGTGCTAGCTAAACTCTGGTGTTCTTAAAACACACTGCCAACGCTGAAGGTATTTCAGAGCTTCAACTCCTGACTACCTGTTTCCCATCTTCCATGTCTCCAGACCCTCAGCATAGCTCCTTTAATAAATTCAAAGAAAAATTCCAAGTGGTGGAAATACCATGTCTGACTTTAAGTGACACAGGCTTTCTTAACAATTGATTAAATCATGATGTGTCATATGATCTATGACAGATTTTGCTATGACTAACTGCAGTCAAGGCCATGACAGTGCAGAGCTTTTCTCTGTCTAGGAGAGTCAATAAGAATCCCAGAGAACAAATGGTATTAGAACTTTCTAGGGTTTGGGAGGTAGAAATGATGCTTAGGGCTGAGTCAGGGAGTTGAAAGTGTTTAAGAGCATTTTAAATGGAGCCCGATCCCCACCCCCATCCAGGCTTTGCTTGGTTGTGCAGTGTATGCCATTCCCATTCCTGTCAGTCTTGCACTCTCCTTGTGATGTTCTTGCCTGCCCTGTGTAACTCCTTGTAAGACCCCTCACTCCCCATTGGGCTTTGTCAATGGCTGTAACCTAGAGGCCAAGAGGTCTTTGGTGGATGCTGCATGAAGGGTTAAGCTTTGTTCTCTTGTACCTATTAAAATCATTTTTATAAGTTTTTTTTTAATGATAAAGAACATTCATAGCTTAAAAATGAAATTTAACAGCCAGTGAGCTGCCTCATCAGGGAAAAGTGCTGCTGCCAAGCTTAATGACCCGAGTTCAATCCCCAGGACCCACATGGTGGAAAGAGGTAACTAACTCCTCCACGTTTTCCTCTGACCTCCACGTGTACACCATGGACATGTGCGCACACTCGATGCATGTAAAAATAAGAATTAAAATGTGAGTTAGCACAGTATACCACCAACACCCATCTTTAATCCTAAAGCATCCCAGGAATCAGCTACCCCACTCATTCAATTAATTAGACACCTTTCTATGTGTCTGATGTTGGGTTAGAGGACAGTCTGACCTAATGGCTAGCTCTGAGACAGCCATGAATACTTAGCAAGAGCATGTCGCCGGGAAAAAAAAAATCCTTTTAAAAAGAAAAAAAAAAAGTGTCTGTTATATGATACTATATTTTCCTAACCAACATAAGCCTAATTTAATTTGAATTCTTTATAACTCCAAGTTTTCCTCAGCATTAAATATGTGATATGATTCTCTCAGCAGTTACTGAAAATAATAGGACTTAATTACTGAGAAATACTTCACACACGTTTTCTCATTAATTCTCTCAACAACTCTATGAAGTAAGTACTGTTATCACTTTCCTTTATAATAGATACCGACTGAGAGAGACAGGAAGGGAAGCCAGTACGACCAAAGTCGCACGGCAGGCAGCCAAACTTGCTTTTATTCTATGAGCTGTTTTATGGCCATTAAAAATGCACAGACCCCTCATATTTTGTAATTAAAGCTTATACATGTTTTTAAAAAGTTTTTCTGCCTCTTCCTTTGTTTTTTTAAATCACTCCTGTTGAGTCACAATTTACATATTATCAACTATGTTCCTTCAAACTAATCAGCTTGAACATCTTCGGAGTAATTTATGCCTGTGGTACCCCACCACACACTGCAGGCTGGACTTCCCAGCACTCCCAAAGTTTTCTTTGTGTGCCTTCTTGCCCCATACCTTCATCTTTCCAAAACCTGGTCGTGACTACATACGCAGCGGGAGTCATGTAGTGTGTTCTCTCTTGTATGTGTGCCTGGCTTCTTCACATTCATCCGTGTTGTAATCAGTGAGACCCACAGATAGTTTCTGCCAAATAATATTCCATTGTAAATCATCATTTATTTATTTTGATGATTTGGGGGCTATTCCTAGCTGTTGATTTTTATAAATGAAACTGCCATACTTGTGTCTTTATATGGCCAGTCTGCGTTTTCATTTCCTGGAAACAAGTATCTGGGAGTGGAATTATTAGGTTCTGTAACAATGGTATGATTGTGAAAGCGGCTATACACTTTCACATTCCCTTCTGCTCTGTTTGTTATACACCTTGACCAGTATCATTTGGTGTAAGTGATCTCCTTTTTTCAAAGCTATTCTAGAAATATACATTAATAGGCCACTTCTATTTCAATTTGTGCTGCCTTGATAATTAATGATATTGAGTTCATTTTTTTTTGCATTCTTACTGAAAATTTTATTTAATTTCTTTCACTGTGGTGAGTCTATTAAACCTTTTGACAATTCAGTTGTGTCTTATTGAGGCCTAAGCTACACACACAACTTCCAAAAATGACTCTTTTGTTCCATTTATTCTCTGTATATATTTCCCCCTATGCTGTGGCTTCGTCTCTCATTTTTAAAATAATGTCTCTTGAAGAACAAACTTTTTCATTTTAATTAAATCTCACCGAAGTTTCCTCTTGTGAGGGCTGAAGTGATGACATAGTGGTAGAAATGCTTGCTGAGTAAGCATAAGGACTGGGCTTTCAACCCCAAGAACTAAAATGCTCAGAGGGTTAGTGGCCTACTGTTTGAGCCTTAGAAGGCTGGCACAAGGAAATCCCCAGAGCAAAGTGGTGAGCTAGCTAGACTAGTCTTATTGATGAGCTCTGGGTTTGATTGAAAGACCCTTTCTTAATAAGCAAAGTGGAAAAGCAATCAGTGATGATTCTAGCATTAAGCCTCCACAGGTACTTGCATACACATGTATATGCACCTCACACATGTGCCCATATATATGTATACGTATATATATGCATGCATACTATGTGCATGAATACATACAGACAGAGAGAGAGATAGACAGACAGAGAGAGATGCATACACACAGAGATAAGTACAGATATGAAACTAGAAAAAAACAGGAGAAATTTCTTTCTTTTCTGGTTCATGCTTTTGTGCATCATGTCTAAACAATATCTGCCGATATCAGCATTACAGGGATTTTTGTCTTCTGTTTTCTTCTAGAAATTATTTGCTTTTAGCATTGCCTTTGGATCTATGATCCATTTCTAAATAACTGTGTCTGGTGTAAGGAAGCAGTTGATGATTATTTTTAAATTCTCCAGGACATCATCACCACCGTCGTCATCATCTAATTCTGCCGGTGCATCCTACCACTATTGCCTCCTACCTCTACATTTACAGTCTCGAACCTCTCTTACTTGATATTTCTAGTATGCTAGAAAACAAGCAAAGGCTATGAAAGAAACTGTGAGCCAGAACCTTGAGAATGCTAAGTTTAAATGCATACAGGTTTAAGGCGGCTACTTTCATGGCTCAGAGCCCTGGTCTATTGGTGTTGGAAGACTCATGGGTTTAAGATGGCCTCATCATGGAACTTCTGGAAAGTTACACATGAGCCCTCTCCTGTATGTGAGTACATTTGATGATGTGTAGTTTGTTAATCCATAGGTCATACGTTTTATTTATAGTAATTTCACACATAATTCCCAGCTTAATGCCAGTAATATGATAAAGACCCTTGATAAGCGTGGGAATGCACTTAATTGACAGGAAAGAGATATGATTATTTTTTAGACTAGTTTACTCTCTCTCTCTCTCTCTCTCTCTCTCTCTCTCCCCCCCCCGTGTGTGTGTGTGTGTGTGTGTGTGTGTGTGTGTGTGTGTGTGTAGATCTGTGAATGTCACAAAGCCTGTGTAAAGATAGAGGACAACCTGTAGAAGCTGACTCTCTCCTTCTACCATGTGGGCTCCAGAGATCAGACTCAGGTCACTGGCCTTGGTGTCAGATGGCTCTACCCACTGAGATATCTTACTGACCCTTTTTGTAGACTTTTAAAATCTTTATTTGCACATTTATATATTACACACATATAGTAAAAAAATATCATTTTCACCTATAATACAAACAGAGTTAAAAAGGACTCAAGTAATGTGAGTTTGAATAAAGCTCATCATATTTTCATATTTCCTTTAGTGATTCTTTCCTCAGTGGTGGAATATATGGTTCTAAATTTTAATTTACATTCCGAAACTAAACACTAGTGTCTAAATTCTATCATAATAAAATTTCACACATTGGGTTACTGAATTATCATAGAGCTTTGGTGTTTGTTAATAAACCATGTTATTGAGAAACCATATGTCATAACAGTATGTAAAAATTTATTCCGTAACAATCCAATAAATTCTTAACAGTGGAATGTCTTCTAAATTTTTTAAACATCACATACTCAGTGTTGGCCAGCCTTAATTTGTTGCTTAAGAAATAAGTTGTTTGAATCAAAGTCCACCTTAGAGCTTAATGAGGATTCCTGCGTATTTCCTGTGAAAACATTTGGACAGGCCCCTGTATATCTGTATAACTCCAATATTTATTGTCATTCATATTCAGCACGCACCTTCTAAATATGCCCATGAAAAATAAAATGATTACTTTTCCCTCAGTCTTCAGCAGGCATTCTAAATTAGCCAGCTGCTCTCTTGTCATGGAGGGAAATAGATCGTCTTTTTATAAAAACTGACAGTAAATATGTCCATGGCACCAGTTGCTTTATATGCAAGTGGAAATTCCACTGGTGCAGTGGCTTAATGTTGGAGAAGAGCAAGAAGAGAGAGAGAGAGAGAGAGAGAGAGAGAAGTAGGGAGAGAGATAACCAATGAGGAAAGTCTTCCGTGTGCTTTGTAGGATTGCCTAGAGAATAATTTATTCTAAGGAAGTGGAATCACTTTGTTTTATGGCAAGGCAGTAATCTCCAGGCCCATGCGTTGAGTTTATTATTATTGGTGATTCAGAAATTTTAAAACATGACCTGCTAGAACAATTCAGTGCACCAAGTGTATTCATGAAAGCCATGTTATAAATTGTGATTTGATGCAAGACTGTGATGGGTACCACATTGGAGAGTTATCCCTCTTTAAAAAAAAAAATTATCCTTTTTGTATGGTTCCTCTAATATAAATTCAAATCCCCACACTTTCTCTCTCTCTCTCCCTCCCTCTTTCTCTCTCTCTCTCTCTCCTTCCCTCTCTCCCTCTCTCCCTCCCTCCCTCCCTCCCTCTATCCCTCCCTCTATCCCTCCCTCTATCCCTTCCTCCCTCTCTGCCTTTTCTCTCTTTTGTTTCATTTTTTGATTCTGCTATTTGCCTCTACCTCGAACTCCCTCTGTTAGTATTCTGTCTAAACTTCATCTCCACAGTTACCTGGCAACAGCCAGGTATGCTCCTCCCCATAGTTACCTGGCAACAGCCAGGTAGCCTGATCCACTATAAAAAGGGGCTGCTTGCCCCCTCCTCTCTCTCTTACTCTCTTGCGCTCTTACTCTCTTATCCTCTTACCCTCTCTTACCCTCTTGCCTCTCTGTCCCCTCCCCCACCTTCCTCTCTCTCCACGTGGTCATGGCCAGCCTCTACTTCTCTTCTCTCCCCACCTTTGCCCTTTCCCCTGAATAAACCTCCTCCCCCTTGGAACCGCATGGTCTGGAGTGGTCTGTTCTGAGCTGCGGTCGGACTTCTTCTTAAAACAACAACACCCTCAACTTTTTTTTTTTGGGGGGGGGGCTGTCATTCAGGATCTGATTTGTTTTGCCAGTATTGGAATGTGTGTCATAGGAGCAAAATAGGACGGTGGAACACCTACTTTCTCCAAGGATCTGGGGATCAAGCCCCTTGTAGATCAGCGAATAACAAAAATGAATGGTTAATGTGGGGGTTCAGAAGGGTTTTAAAGATCTATTCTGCTCCCATGGTAAAGGCCAGAAATGAAACCTGGAGAGACCAAACCTATCCGCGCTTTCAGTCTAATTTTAAGCCCACACTCTTCTCTTTGTTTCCCTTTGATTATAAGTATCACTGTTGGAGGTAGTTGTCATCTACAAATAGTTGGCTATTTGTAGCCATTGTCTGTTCCCTTGAGCTGCCACCTAACGGACCATTACTCTAAAAAGTATTGTCTGAAGACCTGCAGCATCTAGGCCCTCAAGACACAGCAGTGGACAGAGAAGTCAACTCTGTGAGACAGGATAGAGTATAGCCATGTGGTATTCTACGTGGTGCCAAGTGCTTTGAAGGGAAACAAGTCAGGCAAAGGACAGGGAACACATTCAAATGTTTGGGTTAGAAAGGATCTGTGAAATTCTAAACAGTAGTGAGAAGACACCCCTCCCCCCTCGAGCCTCAGAACGTGCTGCATTTGTGAAAAGATATAAGACCAAGAGCTAATCCATCTGCTTCTTTCGTGATTGTTGGAAATCAGCTTTCTACAAAGTCGGAGTTTTCTCTTTCATCTTCTGTATCTTCTGCTCTAGCAGATGAACATCCCAGTATAGGCTTTCCTTATTCTAAGAATCTGCAGTGATCTAAAGAGTTTCTTTTTGTTGTTTTGTTTTGTTGTTTTGTTTTGTTTTTAGACAGGCTTTCTCTGCATAGTTCTGGACGTCTTGGAACTCACTCTATGGACCAGGCAGGCTAGCTTCAACTCAACAGAGCTCTGCCTGCGTCTGCCTCCTGAGTAACGGGCTGAAGGCGTGCACCGCCGCCACCTGGCTGAATTTATGTGGCATGGCATGTACGTGGGTAGTTGAATTTATGTGGCATGGCATGTACGTGGGTAGTTGATTAAAGCAGCTGTAACTGCTCATGGAGGAGGAAAGTTGTTTAGCTGGCCTTGCAGTTGCCACACAGAGAGATGGACTGCCTGCCTGAGCTATGGCATAGCCTGCCTCTCTGTTTCCTCTGCCCATCAGCTGACCTTAATTTACAGATCTTGTGTGACTTATATAGCGTGAAAGGTCTCTGCCACTGAAAAATAGTTAGTCCTGAGGCCAGGGAAGCTGTAAACAAGTGAGAAGTCATTGTGTATTTAAAAGCCAAAGATGTCAATACCCTAGAATGGCTTTTGAAAGTATGACTTCTCAGTGTGTATAGGAACCTTAACCAGTAGCTCTTTAATATAGGGAGCTGAAGTCCAAAGATTTGCTGATTGATATTCTCACGCTTTGTATGATCCTTCAGGAGAAAAGACTCTTTGAAAAAAAAAAAAAATTCCCCCTGGAACTCACTCAGTGTATGTAGTTGTAGACAAAGATAAGGTAAGATTTATAAGCAAAAACTACTTTCAGGTGTGTGTGTACATAAACTAGATGCCTACACATAACTACGAATTCCCATTAGAGTCCTGCAGATTTCATTTATGTGTCTTAGCTACAGCTTTATTATTTCAGAAAGAAAATCGTCTTTATCAAATTCCCAAAGGTGTCATTACTGATTCGCTCACACACTCACAGATATCTGCTGAGTGTGCACCATATGCTAGGTCTATCCTGATAGTACTGAGACAACACAACATGTTCCAGAGCCACCTTCCCCAGAGTTTGTGTGTTTCCTCATTCCTCGGTGTCTCAGAGATGCTCATTGTACAAATCCTTAAAAAATATTTATTAAAAAAAAAAACTGCGGAAAAGCAATTAGATAGAAATTATATACAGTATCATCAGCTTCCAGAATGAGAACAGTCAACTTTGACTTCACTTGGGGCACAGAGAATGACTCTCTATTGTATGTGTCTCAATTTAAAAGACAACACTATTTTGCTAAATAACAGTTGGTCGGTCAGGAAGACAGTGGTGGCCATAAGCGATAAAACAGTTTTGAATGTTTCGGTTTCCTTTTTTAAATGTTTCAGTTTCTTGCTTTATTTATTTTACGTATAGGAGTGCTCTATCTGCATAAAGAGCCTGCACGCCAGAAGAGGGCATCTGATACCATTACAGATGGTTGTGAGCTACCAGGTCATCGCTAGGAATTAAACTCAGAACCTATGGAAGAGCACCCAGTGCTCTTAACCACTAAGGCCCCCTGAATGTTTCAGCTTTTAAAAAAAAAATAGACTCGATAATGATACAGTACCAAAGGAGATGTCACGTTTGCTTTTAGCAAGAGTGGACATTTAAAATCTTTACAAAGTAACAAGAAGAGAATGTCTACTTTGAGAAATATAAGATGGATATACAGAACACATTCCTTCTGTTAGGCAAAGGTAAGTATGTCATAGGTTACATATGAGTCAATCCTAAGACGACAATGAAGAATACTGTGGGGTTTGAGGACCCACTGAATGGCACAGGGATGACTTTAACAAATCTTCTTTCTTTCTCCTCTATTCATATTTATTAGTAAAGTTACCAGTCTGGAGATGCCAATGGGTTCAATAAAATAGAAACAAAACTGTCCCCAACTAAGACCTTCATATCCAAGAGCCCAAGAAAGGAGCAGAAGGCTTTTTATAACTGCACTGCATGATTCTTACACCCACCAGAGAATCCCAGCCCAGCTAGTCTTTCTATGTCACCAAAGCATGTCAGAAAACACATGCCAAAGCCTAGCTAAGGCCATACACTCCTCCTTAGAAATGGAAAGAAAGCCAAGGAAGGTATAGACATAGACACTACCAGTCACCAAGATCACATCAATACACAAGGGCTAAATCCATCAGAAGCTTTAAAGAATTAGCATGAATGCAACTCAAAATATTTAATAGAAGATATGAGGAAGAGACAGCTTCCAAGACATTTTATGAACCTAGCACTATATTAAAACCAGACAAATAATTTTTTAAAAACCCTATAAATCAATGTTTATCATAGTTACACAAAACTCCAAGCCAAAATATTAACAGATGATCTCAATAACCTAAAAGTAGTTATATGTCATAAGTTGGGTTGTTTATTCAAAAGAGAAAAGGCTTTTTTACAACCAAGTTTATTATTGGGCCAAAGAAGAAAAAATTACATGAAAGACAAACTAGGATTGATATAGAGAGGCGTTTGGCCAAACTGAGGGCCAAGTCTTGATTTTTAAAGTCTCTGAAGATGATAGAAATGGAGAGAAATATCTTCAGCTTGATAAAGATCACCCAGCAAAGCATTCAGCTAAGGCTGTACTTGATTGTGAGACACGGAATACGTTCCCGCTAAGATCAGCAAGAAGGCAAAGATGTCCGTTCCCAGACATACAGATCAATGGATCAGAACAGAGAGCCTGAAATACACTCAGAAAAGCATGTACAATTGACTTTTGACAAAGGTGTAAAAGTCGTTTAGTGCAGGAAGGACACTTTTTCCAGCAAATGGTGCTGAAGCAGTTGGATGTCCACAGGCAACAAGAATGAACTCAGACTCAAGTCTCACAAGCCATGAAATGTTAACACAAAAATAGATCATAAACTTAAATGGAAAATGGAAAACTGAATTTAAAAGAAAAATTCTCAACATCTAGGACCATGCAAAGAGCTCTTGCATTTAACACTAAAAGTGCAATGTATAAAAGGAAAATAATGAATTGGAATTCATTGACTTTTTAACTTAAAAGAAAATGCTTTATAAATAAATACCTGCTTGACAAGAAAAATCAGTCTACAGTGAGGGGAAAATAGATGGTTCAGCAGGTAACATCCTTGCTGTACAGCATGAGAATATGAATTCCAGTCCCCAACACCCAAGTAAAAGCCTATAACCCCAGTGCTGAGCGTTCATTAGCAGCAGGCAGACCCCAGGGCCCACTAGCTAAGCAGTATAACCAAAACAGTAATCTCTAGATTCAGTGAGCCCTGGCTTTAAAAAAAAATCAAACAAGCAGAGAACAATTGAGAAAGACAGTCAACAATAACCTGTGGTCTTAGTAAGTACCACACACACACACAAGCAAGTACCACACACACACACACACACAAGCAAGTACCACACACACACAAGTAAGTACCACACACACACACAAGCAAGTACCACACACACACAAGTAAGTACCACACACACACACAAGCAAGTACCACACACACACACACACACACACACACACACACTCACGTGCATACACAGATACACAGACATATACAACAAATAAACAAATAATCTAGAGTTGATACCTCCCAGTACTGGGATATGGACCTGTGCTCACACCCAGCCTGAAAACAAAATTTTGATTTTAAAAGTTCTACTAACTGCACTTAAAACGTCATTAGCTCTACCTACAGTCCTTTGGTTTTTCAATCTTGAAAAGTAACATTCTGGGAAAGGTTGGCAAGATGTGAAACTGTCACTGCCTTCTTTAAGATGAAATTGTTAAGTCAGTTGTGGTAGCGTGGGCCTTTCAGGATGCTGACTTCCTTGACCAGCCTGGGCACATAATATGATCCTATCTCATAAGCACAAGAGAGTGCTAAGACAGAGAGAAAGTTAGGTATAAAGAGTAGAGAAGAGAGAGAGATTGGTAAATTAGCTGATGAGATTCGCTGATGACTACTGGACTTTGTTTCATAGTAGTTACTGGCTATTAAAGAACCACAAATATAAAAAATAGATAAATAAATGGGTTTTAATTGGTATATTTTTATTCCAAATCTTTATCAAAGCAGAAGTGGCAGTTATCTGTGGCTCTTACCACCACAGGGGTCACCTGTGATTTTATTGAGACTTGCTTAGTCAAAACGATTGTCCCTTTTAAAGCACTCAGTTGAAGCTGTGGGTTTAGCTACCTTTCACACCCTTCACTCATTTCTCCATTTAGGAAAGGGTTAGTGAGCCCTACTATGTGCCAGGCAGGCAGTGCTCCAGATATTAGATTTCCCAAAACTGAACAACCTCCTACTCCTCCCTGGTATAAGTGGGCTCCTCCCTCTACTAGTTCTTATGTGTTCATAGTCTTGTCCCCTCATCTCTTCTGCAAGCTTCTGTAATTTTGCCACCATTGTGCCAGGAAGGAGGGCAAACCGGTGACGGGTTAGGTAGAAACAGAAGGAGGAAATCACTCTTCTGTTTCTCCCAGTTTAAGAGAAATGACTGGTCTATGTCTTTCTTCACATATAGATCAGACTTCCTTATGACTCTGACCATTACTGTGCATAACGGTTCAAGAACAGTGAACTTTAGATGGCGATCTGAATGATTATCTACAACACTGGAAAGGGTATTATTTGCGTGTGTGTGTGTGTGTGTGTGTGTGTGTGTGTGTGTGTGTGTGTGTCTATGATTGTATTTTTACATGAATTACATGTGAGTCTGGCAGACTAGCTCACCCTCACTGGGAACAGCAGCATCCAACAGACCGGTGTTCTCGAGAGAGCAAATATGAAGGAAACTAGCATCTTCTACTGAGAGCTGGGGACGGGGAGTGTCTGCTTGTCTTCTCCCTAGGGCATCAGAACTTGGGATCACCAGCCTTTGACCCCTGACTATATCCTTAGCTCTTCCCCAGAATCACGGGCTTTTGGCCTCAAACGAAGAGGCCCATCGTTGGCTTCTCGGGTTTAATCCTCTAAATTTGAACTGAATCGTGCTGCTAGTAGCCCAGGGCTTCTGCATTGCTGATGACCTGCTATGGGACTTCAAGATAACCGATAGTCATCAACCCATGCCTGAGGAACTCTCATTCAGCTGCACACATGGCTTTTGTCTCTCTGGGTAGTCCTAACACAATATCCAAATGTAGTGTGTAGTTTCTCAAAAACAATCCACACTAAAACTGGCTAAGCACCTGCACCGGCGGTCTCTGTTCCTTGCCCGATGCATACCTCGAGACTGAGACCAAGTGTTTCTCCTAGCCAACACCTCTCCCACAAACGCAGGCTCTGCCTCTCCAGACCTTCTGAGATCGCCAGCCTGCTCTTCCCTGCGGTTACCTCCCCGCTAGAGCTCAGTCCTTGCCCGATCTTCCCGTTCCAAAGTCTAGCCAAATTCTGTCCCTGCTGTATTCTTTCCCTCAGGCCCACCTGAGTCACTGCAAACGAAAAATATCAGACAATCTTAGCTTAAAATCAGCAGATGACACAACCGCTGGGCACGGAATCTGTCTTCCTAAACTCATCAACTATTCTATGTTGAAAATCCTCCAGTAGCAGAAGCTACCACCAGGTCTAACATCTTGCCGCTTCTGGCTCCAGCCTCACTGTCAAAAGGTTCATTTCTTTCTCTTGCATCCCCTCTTCCTCTCTCGGACGTGGAAGGCCCACCTCTTCCTTTGCCCAGCAATTAGCTTCTTGTCATCTTTATTATCTAATCAATTAATTAGGGGAAAATTTGCCTACACCCAAGTTACATTATTCTTCTGGAATCTGAAGCCCGACCTTCTAGATCTGAGTTATCTTCAGATTTTTGAGTTTCTACAGATCAAGATTCTCTAACAATTGAGACATTTATTACTTATTACTGTGGTGAAATATTGGAATAGAAATGTATGTTTCTGTTATGGGACGATCTGGCTTCATCATGAATATCAAGGGGGTCTAAGAGAAACACAACGGGGAAAAGTACTGAGAAAAATCCCGAGGAAAGCTCTACCATCTAGCTGTGGTGATATAAAATAGAATGATGGCCTGTAATGTCAGGCTGGCTTTAGTATTTTAATAAATGTCAATTCTTACTCAATCCAACAAATGCTATATCCAACAAGACTGCTCAGGTACATGAGGTGTGTAACCTAGAACACAATGACTGATTATGATTACGGATTTAATACAGAGTATCATGAAAAGAAGCTGACAGAAAGCCCAGCCGGGACACTGAGATCCACACAAGGGCTACGCGAAGATCCGATCTGATGTGTCTTTCCAGACTGATGCTCCAGCTTTAAGGGACGCTCTCTTCCTTTGTAATGAAAGTATGTTAGTTCTGAGCAGCCAATACTTATATACAGTGCATCACTGAGATCAGAGGGAGACATGGTGGTCCACACATGCACGCTGTTCTTATGCCAGAATTCCTTTTGGCAACCCAAAGGCACCAAATAGAATCTGCTCCTGTGTAGGCGTTGAGAGGCAGGAACCCCTCCTCCCGAGTCAGACATAGCTCAGTAGGTTCCATCCTTAACCACAGCACCAATTCTCTGGGTCTTTATCTGAACGACTTTAAAATTAAATTTAAGCAACTATTTGCTCTGTTAATCCACGCAGCCCATTAGCACACTGTGTGCATTTACTGTATAATATTTCAAATGAGCTAAAACTTCAAGGCCATTTGATAGGTGTGGGAAAAGACGTGCCTGATATAGCCAGAAGGAACTAATAATCTCTCAAGGCTTTCAGCAGGAGAGCTAAACTTAGCGGCAGGCTTCACTTGCCATTTAACTTTAAACGTGTAGCTATGTGGGGCAGCTTGGGAACACCGCCTTGTGTTGAAGAGAAGATCTTAGAAGTGAGACAGAGAATGAATATACCTGTTCCCAGTTCTGAGCATGGTAAACTCTCTTTCCCTGCCCAAGTTACCAAGGAAACCGAGGTTTTTTTATGCTTTGCTTGAAAATGTTTGTTCTTTACCTTGAAGCAGACATCCTATGTGGGGTGGAGGGCTGGGATTTGAGGGAGGCCCAGAAAGCTATCAGCAAAAGAGAGAGATCAAAAGACAAAAGCTTGGTCCAGCAACTGGGCTGTGAGATTGGAGAGGTGTTTATGGTGAGAGGGAAAGTCACCTCACGTCTGATGTTGAGAGGAATGGGATGCATTAATGATGACTGTAGTCTCTCTTCTGTCTGTCCCTCATTCCCAGTTTTGAAATGAACATGACTAAAGTCATCTTTCCAGACAAGACACAAGGATATGAGCTCCGTCTATGCTTTTACAGCCTACCTTAGCACCTGCATACATACATAAACCATGCATACATGCTGTGTAATGTGACATTTCAGTGGCAATGGATCTCTTTGACAACAGTGGCTATATAGGTTGTAATAGGCGTGACAGTTTCCTCTCCCCTACTGATGCTGTAATGTAGCGACTGCTTATTTTCCCATGGTTGTGCTGATGTTATTGTAAACAAACCTAATGGAATCTCTGTTGTAAACAGCATAGCACACACAGTGCTGGGTAGTACACGGTACTTGATAGTAAGTGGCCGTGATGCCAGATTGTGCATTGACTATGTTATATACACTAGCAATGTTTTGTGTGTTGTTTGTCCTTAAAGACTTGCTTCTGTTTATATGTGGGTAGTCAAAGTAGTATTTGCTTATGTAAGTACAGATCTCCATGGAGTTAGAAAGGGCAGATCTAGAGTTAAAGGTGGTTGTGGCCTGCCTATTATAGGTATTGGAAAGCAAATTTACATCTTCTTCTGCTAGATGTAGTATATGCTCTGAACATCTGATCCATCACTCCTGTCTCATTACTATTAGTTTGGAGTAGACTCCCTCTACTTAGAAAATAAATTTCACTCTTATACATTTTGCCATAGTAGGCCAGCTGCAACTGGATTCCCCTCTTGTTCATAATATCTCTTGATTGCATCAAGAGATCACCCTCAGTGGCTGAGCTGGACCTTTGAGATCTTCCTAAATGCACTCAGTGATGTTCCTACAAAGGCAGACTCATCCAACAATTCAGTTCTTGAAATGTCTCATCACTAGGCAATCCATTGCAATAGCCCAGCTTTTATCACACGAAGCTCACACTAGCTGACTGAGGAGTGACCATCTGTACAGTATGCTCTAGAGAAGATATCGTTAAAATGTCTCCATCTGTGTGAAAAGACATTAAAAACTCTGTTCCTGGGATGGTTAGAATGTGAATTCTCCCCCACAGGCTCACATGTTTTTAAACAGTGCAGGTGGCACTGTTTGGGAGATTGTGTAAGCCTTTGGAGAAAGATCCCCTGGAGAAAATGAATCCCTGAAGGCTGGGCTTGAGTAGCGATGATGAAACTAATATCCAGCCCAGCTCTCTGTTTATTGGTCCACAGAAGTGTGAACAAGCAACACCACAAGCTCTTGCTGTCACTGACAGAGCCTCCTTCCATGCTCCTTCACCAAACTCCTACATCATGCCTCCTCCACCATGCCTCCTCCTCTGCTCCTCCATCAGTCTACCATGAAACCTTTATGTTGCCTCCACCATGCTCCTCAGCCATAATGAGCTTTACTCTCTCAAACCATGAGCCAAATAAATCCTCATTCTCTGAAGCGGCTTCTTGTTGGGCAGTCACCCTAAGAAAATAATTAACAACAGCCCCTTGTTTCTTCTCTGCAAGTAGTCTTGTCTAAAAACTAGCCGTGGGGCTGGAGAGGTGGTTCGGTGCTTAAGAGAACTGGCTACTCTCACAGAGGACCTGATTTCAACTTCCAGAGCCCATCTGTAACTTCTGTTCTAGGAGATCCAGCACCCTCTTCTGGCGTCTGCTGGCTCCAGACAGGCAAATGCTACACAGACAAGCATGCGGGTGAAACACCCACGCATATCAGATAAAAATTAATGAATCTTAAAAAGAAACTGGAGTTTTCCAACCCTAGTCAATGACTACTCTTCCCATTTTTAAAAACAATATTGATCCAAAAAGGATTCGTGCTCCCAAAGATTACCTGAAGAAGAAGAAAAACAGACCACAAACAAACGATGGGGGGTGGGGGGAGGGGCAAAGCACTGAATGAAGGATAATGAAATGTTACAAAGAATACACTCAGAAGAAAAGATATGATTCGGAGAAGAGCTGGCGCTGGCAACCATGGGTGTGATTAGAAAGTGATAAATAAGGGTTGGTGACAGGCTCTCGCTATAAATCAAAACCTGGGAAAAGATGCCAATCTTAGGGGCCTCCCTGAGGGTCCCTTCCTGTACCGCCTCTTTCCCAGTGGGTGAGTAGTCTGGCTGTTGATTCCATTTTGAAATCTGAAAGTCATACTCCTTGTGGGCTGCACTTCTCCCCCGTTGAGGGCAGGCACAATTAGAATGCACCCATAGAAAGCAAATACCATCTTTCTGGTGAGTTTGCCCCGACCCGCTGAGTAAGAAGTTGCTATTGGTTACCTGTTCACTTGAACATACTTAGAGCCCAAATGTGTATTGTGTCATAATTGCTTGTGGAAACAGCTTTCCTGTATCCAGTCAGAGATTGCCGCAGCCTTAGACAGCTGACACTGTACCAGCCATTTATTCTTTTGGTATAAAAAAAAAAAAAAAAAAGTGAGTTAGAAGCAGATAAAAAGAGAGAGGCAGTTGATTGCCCTCAATCAGGTTCTGACTTAGGTTGTCATTAAATCAGAGGTTTGTTTGAAATCCGTTCTCGGCTGTAACCCGTTCTTAGCCCGCTTGTGTGAGTCCACAGTTCGTGATAATTTCATGTTTTATTTGTTCTTCACGGACGGCCTGAGATGGGCTCATTGTTATTCACTGTGTCTGTGGAGTCTCACCTTGGAGTGTGCTTAGGAAGCTGGTAGAAAAGAGGATTCAGCCTGCGGGTTAGCCACGTGGAAATGTGCAAATCACGTGGCATTTATAAGCCACTTTCCTCATTCCTCACTCCAGATAGTGGCCACAGTTTGATATGGTCTCCTTTGAACACTTCTCTGGTGCCTTACAGACAAGGAACTGGACACTCGGGGTCACCGAAATCATTAAGACTTTTCCAATTCCTATCAAAATTCTCTTTGAGCACCCACCCTCCCCCCCAAAAAAGTGACTCTCTTAGGCTGAAAGGAAGAGATCTACTTGTGATGCCGGAGAATGGACGGACACACGCTTCACTTCTACGTGAGCTTTGGGTGATCCTACATGCACCTAGCTTGTGAATTCGTGTTCCGGCGCCCATGAGTGTGTATTATTTTCGTATTAAATTATTCCTCCATATCTCGTCTCCAGTGCCTGCTAAATCTCTCTCTCAGGAAGTCCCACTCATGTCATGCATTATTGTAAGTAAATAAATGTGTATGTTAAGACCATTTCTTACCCATATGTCACCTCTAACCTTTGTGTAAAATGTCTTTCACATTAGCATAAATATTAAGAAGATGCCATTTCTGCTATATATAGGGCTGCCTTCAGCTAATCAGTTTTTCATGCATTTAAATAGGAATATTAGAATGATGGTAATTACTTTAGTTTTCCATGAGTGATCCATCAAGACACTGCTGTTCACTGGGTGGTGTGAATCGGGGTAAGTGGGATGGAATTCGATTGTTAGCTAGGTTTGAAATACCTTCCGTGTGAGTGTTGTTGATGACTTTTATAAGAATGCATTCTTAAATCTATTATCTTTTCTGAGAAGTGAATGTAGGAGGAAGACTAGAGGAATCTGAGGTGCCTGGAGGAAGAGGAATTGTAATTAATTGTAAAATCAGGCATGTTTATTTAATGCATGAGACAAAAATTTTCAGAATAATGATATGGCTCTCTCTCTCTCTCTCTCTCTCTCTCTCTCTCTCTCTCTCTCTCTGAATCTGAGAAATCTCATCTACTTTTTCAGGTGTAAAAGCCTTCTATCAAATATGTCTTTCCTTTCTTTCTTTGCCAAACATACCTGTGGTTTTAGAAATTGCTTTCATACATGAAACAGACCTTCAAAGGGGTTCCTTTTTGAACAACTTGAATATTTGGTGCAATCTACACATCCCCTGAAATACCCGCTGCTCCATTAGAGTCAGATGTCAGTCCTAAACTAACACCATCAGTCACCGCTGAGCAGCACAGCCTGGTGGTTGACAGGCCCCTTTCAGCCCTGTGTCCCCCTTTGTCTGTGCTGCAGAGCTTGTTTGGACTGAGATATCAAAATAATTGCAGGCTTTGCTTCTTTGTTTTATAGAAATTAGTAGAAAATTGGAGGAAATGATTGGTTTGGTGCAGCAAAAACATAGTGTTTTAAATCTACAATCTGGGTAAAGGGGTGGGGGAGGATACTGACACAAGCTGAAAGTGGCCAATCTTTTGGTTCAACAAGATAATTGTTGGTATTAAGCAAGATAAATATGTACCCAATAGGAAACAACAAAGTTTGAAGCATGCCATTTTTATATTACCAAAGGTTTAACTCAAAATTATGTTCATATATTTAAACATATATATATATATATATATATATATATATATACATTTATTTTCATGTTTTATTATATATTACATGGTTAATTGAAAACAATAATATTTAAAAGAGTGTGTATTTAAGTGCTGAAATATCCTGAAGAAGTTTCTAGCTAAAACACATTTGATTGAAGATTTGAGAATCTTCTTATACGTAAGAAAATAGAAGCTGCTTATACCGCAAAATGTCTCCATGATCTTAGTCTCTTACATTTCATTTTTCTCAGGTATATTTTGTGCATAAAAATATTGAACTCCCCACAGGTTGTGAGGATGATTTCTTTCCCCACCCCCATGACATCCATAGACAAGCAATCTGATTTCCTTTCTGTCAATCATGTGATAGACCTGAGACTCCTGAGGTACCAGAGAGTTCATAGAGAATTGTTCCTAGTTTGTAGGTGGCAGAGCTACACACACGCCCATAGAAACATCTTTGTGTATAGTCAAGGCTCTCATTGGTCTCCTCAAGGTCAAAGACATCCCAACAGTCTTTTATGCTACAAAATCTTCTTCACTCTGCAAAGTAACAAACTGCATGATTTGTTTTGTATGGAGAGCAACCATCAATATTTAGTGTCTGCATAGAGGTGCCTGAGGCATGTTAGTGGGGCAGAACAAATTACTCTAGGGTAAGAAAGCAGCATTATGGGTCATTAGTCAATCTAAGAAAACTGTTTTGCCATGTTAACAAATGGCAAACGGTTCTCTAAAATATACATTTAGGCATTTTGTCTACAGCAACATAGATAGTATATGATCTTTCGAGTTAGACAGTCCTGGAATTCAAGTTTCAGCTCTGCCATGCAAGACCGGTTCCTTGGTGCAACTCCATTGTGCAAGAACAGTCATTGTACTTAGTTTTAGCATAAGCTTGATAGAATTGCTTTGTGAATCAAGGTAGCATTAACTGCTTTTGTAGTTGGCAATAAAGTGTCCTCCCAAAGGCTTATGGGTTTGGTTGCCAGTGATGGGCTTTGGGAAGTGATCAGATTCTGAGAATCCCAACGGAATCCATCAATGGATCAATCAATCAAATGGTCCACTGATGGATTCCCTAAATGAATGGACTATGAAAAATGAGTAGAGACTCTGAAGGCTTATCCTACCTGGAGGCAGTGGGTCCCTAGGGCGTGCCTTTGATGGGTTTATCTTGTCCCCAGCCTCTTTTCCTGCCCCTCTCTCTACTCCCTCTGCTTTCTTAGAATAAGGACTTCTACTCCAACACTCCTCCCTCTGTGATGTTTTCAGCTCACCTCAGATCTACAGCAAAGGAATCAGCTGATCATGAACTGATATCCTGAGCAGAAATAATCACCTAGTTCCTTGAGGAAGCTGTTGAGCGTTTTATCACAGTAACAAGAAACTAGTAAATAGACACATTATATAGTTTCCTCTGCACCTGACACAGGATGGGAGCCTGAGATTGTTGTCATCCCTCTTTTCCTTGTCTTTCCCCATGAGCTTCATCTCTTATCCTGGTCCATTCTAGTCCTACCTTTTCTACAAATGTTGTTTGCTTATATTTTGCAAGTCTCATGGTGTGATTCAACATGTAGACCCATTGCTCTGTTTTAACATCTCTAAGACAGCTTGATTTTGATACTGTGTATTTCCATCAACAGTCCCTTGTTTGCCCATCTAGAAAGGTATCACTGCCTGTCAGTTCTCATTGTTAGCTTTGCCTGGAAGAGCCAGTTGTGCCTAGATCCAAGGAATCTAGAATGTTAACTCGAGGAGTTACAAATCCAGTGTCACCAGACATCTCCAAAGATTGTGTTTTATGTGTCCCCATGTTTCATGCCATCAGCATATTATAACAACACTTGGAAAAAAGTTTAAGTAGATATTGGCTTTTGTTGCCAATACCAGGATTTATTGGCCCAAGAGTCATCGATTGTGGGCAAATCTTGGCCATTATGATGCCTTCAGGACAAATAAATCTTGATCAACTGAACATGAATCAATATAATTATGCTTCACTTATGCACATCTTTTTCCTAACTGTATTGGGTTTTCAGCCAAACCATGACATATGAGAGAAAGTGCTTGAGGAGGCAGTTGTGAGAAATTATGCTGGGAACAGCCCTGTGCTTTGCAGTGGTGTCCATGCTAGCTGAAGCCAATCATGTCCAGCTCAATATGAAGTATGCATGTGTGTGTGCACACAGTGTGCATGTGTGTGTGCATGTACACCTGTGTGCTATGCCTGTGCATGTATGTATTGTGTGTGTATGCCTGTGTGTGCCTCTGTGTAGGTGCCCACATGCATACATGTATGTGTGTGTATGTGTGTGTATGTGTGTGTGTGTGTGTGTGGTATGTGCTTGTGTGTGTGTGTGTGTGTGTGTGTGTGTGTGTGTGTGGTATGTGCATGTGTGTGTGTGTGTGTGTGTGTGTGTGTATGTGTGTGTGTGTGTGTGTGTGTGTGTGGTATGTGCATGTGTGTGTGTGTGTGTGTGTGTGTGGTATGTGTGTATGTGTGTGTGTGTGTGTGTGTGTGTGTGTGTGTATGTGTGTGTGTGTGTATGTGTGTGTGTGTGTGTGTGTGTGTGGTATGTGCATGTGTGTGTGTGTGTGTGTGTGTGTGTGTGTGTGTGTGGTATGTGCATGTGTGTGTGTGTGTGTGTGTGTGTGTGTGTGGTATGTGCATGTGTGTGTGTGTGTGTGTGTGTGTGTGTGTGTGTGTGTGTGTGGTATGTGCATGTGTGTGTGTGTGTGTGTGTGTGTGTGTGTGTGTGTGTGGTATGTGCATGTGTGTGCACATTGCACATATGTATGGAGATTTGGTGGCCTGCTCTATCATATTCTATTTTCTTGAGATAAAAATATCTCAATGAACTTGGAACTCAACATTTTTCAGTTAGGCAAGATGGCCAGGAAGCCCCTAAACAGCATTCCTTTGTTCTTCCTCATCCTTGCAGCACTGGAGAACAAGGCTCAAGCAACTTGGGTTTTCCCTGGGTTTGGAGCTCAGAAGTCAGTCTTCATACATGAGAGATAAGCAAGAAGGACTCTGAGCCACGTCCCACCCCCTCTTCCCAAGTCTTACTAAAAGAACAGGGAGACATCTGCAAAAAATGAAAGTTCATTTTTGAAGATGCAAATTCAAACACATCCTAGAGGAGAAAGAGGGAACGGGAAGAAACTGTGGCACTCACGTCCTGTGCTCGGCTAGGCAGCAGAGAGAGAGGTCTAAAGTGGGAAATCAGAGAAGCTGTGTACAGCTCAAGAATCCAAGGTTTAACTTCATCTCGCCTGATGATTCTGCCATGCAGCCTTTGAAGAATGACTTGCCCCTTTATTATATGAAAGCAAGATCCCTTTTGACATTTCCTGTTAACTATGGTGGAATATTAATGTCTCTTGATGCTAAAAATCAGTGTCCCACCTTTGATGAAATAGAAACTAGCAGTTCTTCATTCATCTCATGATCTCTGTCCCAACTTCTGACCTCCTACGGCATGCACATGTCCCTCCATTGTTGCCTGTGAAGTACCAGCTCAATTTTGGTCTGCTGTTTCAAATGCCAAATCCTTTTGATTGCCACACTAGTTTATCATCTTGCCCAGCTTCATCTCATCTACACAACCAATCAACTTCCCCCCCACACACATACACCTCATTATTTCCCTATCCATTCTGAAAGAATGGGGCAGAGACAATCTTGTTGCCTCCAAATCTTTTGCATAATTCTTTAATACTCCATAAGCCTTCAGGTGGCTGTTTCTCCTTCTTACATGCATGTTTTATGTTTGGCTTTATAAAATGCAATGCTTAACACTGGTTAACACTGATCTTCCTGCCAAAACACAAACACTGTACTAATTGCACAAGAGTATGAATATTATCAGCCATGCCATCCTGAATTCCTAGATAGAACAAATCCCTCATTATTTTCCTGCTGGTTTCACTGTCAAATTCAAACTGGCATTTTTTTTTTTTTTTTTTTTTTTTTTTTTTTTTTTGTCAGTGTGCTCTGGTCTCTGATTGACCCATAGATAACTTTAAAACATAAATTACTGTGATAATATTAGGAAGGGGGACAAGAAAAAAATGCATATTGCAGAAGTCAATACTTTTATCATTGTCTTGCATACAATCTAGGGATACGTATTAAAGCAATATGAAGTCAGCCGTGGGTCACATGGTAACTGCATGCAATGTGACGTATACTCCCAGGAGTTTAGTTTTTAAAAGAACTAAAGGAGCAAAAGAAAGAATGATATGCAGCCTTTAGAATTTTAGCCAAAACAAGATGCATCCTGTGGGTATGGAGAGATGGCTCAGCAATTGGAGGGCACTGACTGCTCTTCCAGACGAACTGAGTTCAAATCCCAGGACCCACATGGCAGCTCACAACTGTCTGTGACTCCAAGATCTAACCTTCTCACACAGATATACATTCAGTCAAAGCCAATGCACATAAAATAAAGGTAAACAAACAAACAGAGGCATCGTGTGATGTTTAGAGATGGAGAGTGCAGCACATGGGGTACAGATTGTAGTCCTCACAGAACAACAGCTGTTATCTGCAGGTTGCCACTGGACTGCCCAAACACGCGAAATGCCCAGTGGTACTCTAAAGAGGCAGAAGCCAATTCTCAGATGCCACAGCCAACCCTGGCTCACAGCTTCATGAACCAGTGCTTCTGGTGGAGAATCCTTGGAATCCAAAGGTTTTAAGACCAGTGTTTTGCTACTAGATTAGTTCGCACCACCAGGATCAAATCCTCACTGGAATCACACAGTCTTTGCTTACAGTCCATCCCTCACTCCCTTACCTTGAACTTGCTTTATAGCCCACAGAACACTTTGCACTCAGATGAGCTCCTGCTTTCACCCATTCCATGTTGTTAGCTGTCAGCCCAGCTTTACTGTTGAAGGCCGACTTTTAGCAGAAAGTGGCTATCAGCTTTGCAGCCATCTTGAGCCATATACCCTGACATGAGACTTGGATTACAATAGCCTACAACAGCTGAGCTCACTCTGATAATCTTGGTTTAGATACCTTGGGTGTGTGAGATTAAAGGTGTGTAACTTAAGAGTGTGACTTAGAAGTATAGAGATCAGATTTAGAGACAAGACCTAAGGGCATGATTAAAGGTGTGACCAAAAGGCATGGCTTAGAAGTGAGACTTATAAAGGCAAGAGGCAGATAGAAGAGAGATGAGAGAATCAGACACTTAGAGAGATATACTCTTTAGGGAGACTCTTTAGAGAGTACAGCTAGACTTGGGACTTGGACTAAGAAGAGAGAATGAAGAATAAACGGGACTAAATCACACTCTCTCTGGTCTCCATTCTTCGAGTCCATCCTCACTCTCTCTCTTGCTGAACCCTGACCCGAGGACTGGAGCGGCAGCTTGGGCCAGGATACAGTGGCCACCAAATGCGGGGCAGCCCAGGCCTCAACATTTTGCTTGGGCCGCGACATTTTTGGCTGCCCGAACATGGGGCTAGTGCGGTTCTCAACATTTTTTGGCGCCCAACGTGGGGCAGCTTGGGCCCCAACACTTTACTGAGAACCCAGAAGCCCCTAAGACCTGGATACAAGTTTCACAATTCTTGGTGGAGTAATGGGGAGTGGTGGTGGTTGGCCACCCCATACCTACCACTGAAGCTTCTAGCCCTCTCATCCCTGAGATGCACCTTCTACTTCTGTATGTAAAGTTTTTCCTTATGCAGCCTCCAGATATTTGGGGACTATACTAAATACATGAAGACCTCTGAGGACTTTCTCTCTTACAGGAGTTGGTGGCAGGGGTCTGATCCTCCCTTACACATGTGTTCTGGATTCTGTATTCCTATCTCAGTCTGGTCCTCTGGTTGAGAATGTTTCCAAAGCATCCAATGCATGATAGCATGATAGGCATTTGGTCACCTTTCCATGATGACAATTAGTATCTTCAGGTACCATTACTTTATTGTACAGATACTTTTCTGTAGATATTTGGTCATGTTTATCTGTTGGTCAATTTTAGCCCTCCCATTTTTAAGGACTCAGAAGTAAATGTCTGGCTGATGAGGTGATTCAATGAGTAGCGACACCTGCCTAGGCCTAAGTTAAAGCCTTAGGACCCACATACTGGAAAAAACTAAACTCCCCCATGTTGTTCTCTGACTTCCAACAAAGATGTTGCAACATGTGCAACACCCCTGTCCTCCACATAATAAAATAAACGAATGAGGTAACTGTTGAAAAGTACATACCTATCTATGGTATTGTGATTAAAAGTCCCAAAGCAGAGGTTATATTTGTGATGGAAATCAAAATCTCTTTACTGAGGCTTCATGTGGCCCTTTGTTGACATTCCAGGTGAATGGACCTTACAGGATCCATTCCAGGTGGTTGGCCCATATTCTGAGGCTTTCTCTGTCTCCCACCCAAGCCATACTTTCCTGTGATGTGTGGATTCTTCTTCATATAGCATCTGTGTGGAAATCAAAGAACAGCATGGGGGAGTTTAGGCTCTTCTTCCTATATGTGGTTCGTGGGGATTGAACTTAGGCCTAAGCACGTGCCTTCACGCACTGAGTCAGCCCATCAGACCAACATTTACTTTTGAGTCCTCAAAAGTGGGACTTTGCCAAAACTGACCAACAGACAAACACATGAACAAATGTTTACAGAAAGTGAGTGAGAGTGAAAAAGAGATGTAGAAAGAAACAGAGGGATATCAATCAGGGAAGGAGCTCCTGGGACTCCAGCTAGGTTAATTCTGTCCTAAGAGACTTTGATTCCAGAAAACAGCCTGTGAGGTGCCACAGACATAAAGATAAAATTGTCATCATGTACATATGTCCTGGAAACTGCAAAGGCCACATCTGCCTCTGAGAAATACCATGAAAACGTTTCTTCATGCAGCCTTATGTCTCTCTACTTGAATGTTTTCATCCTGACCCTCAACATAGAACTGACCTTAATACATGCATGTAATCAAAATGGTATAAAAGCATAAAGGAAGAGGGGATATAGGATAGGGGGTTCTAGGGAGGGGAAATGGGGAAAAAGGATGATATCTGTATTGTAAATGAATAAAATATCCAATAAAAAAAGAAAGAAAAAAACTAAATAGGAAAATATAGGCGTATCACGTACAACACTTGCAGGTCCTCAGGAGATAGAGTGAAAGGGAACAAGTTTTCCTTGCCTGTTCCCTGTGATTCCTTTTCTAACTCAATTGTAACCCATGTTTCTTAAGTAATCAGAGCTTACACAAAGGTGAAGTTTCTACAGACAATCCAGTGTGCAGCCCTCCATCTAGTTCGAGGGTTGAGAGCTTCCTTCAGGCTTGCTCACATGCCAGCCATTGAGTGCATGTTTCCTAGAGAAATTCAGAGGTGGCTGAATAGAATACTTAAGGAGATTTTTGAGGCAGAAAGTAGAAATATGTCTTTGTTTTGAAAAGCCAGTGAGAGTTATCAGACCACTTTAGCAGAGGGCAGGCACTGTGGCTCTGAGAAGAATGTGCACGTCACAGGAAAACATGGCTTGAATGAAAGACAGAGCAAGCCCCGAACGATGGGCCACGATAAGATCATGTCGCCACCGCTTTATAAACAAAAAGCTCTTCCACAAGAAAAAAACCAGTGTCAGCAAAAGGTTCACTTATTCTTGCTTTACTGAGCATGAAATGGGATTGAAAGATGGTATTAAATGGATTATTAAACTGAAGAAATGATGTCTTGTGATCGCTCCCACCAAAGCCCCCACTTGAGACTGGCATTGTCTTTGTGAAAAGCTCTCCAGAGTCTCGGGTCATTTATGTGGAACCTGAGCCTCTCGGATGCTGAACTGAGCCTTTTGGTCCTCATTTTCATGTCAGGATGGGGATCCCTCGGGGGAGATGAGTTTGCTCCTCAGCTATTTTATTCATGTGTTAACATGTAAGAGAGGAAGGTTCACGACAGTCTATACATTTCAAACACAGATTTGATTTTCCTTGCCGGTACTAAGGAAGAGAAATGAGTTTATTTAAAAATATATTAACTTGAGCAGGTGAGCTGATTCAGCAAGTAAAGATATTACTACCAAGCCTGATGACCTGAGTTTGATCTTCGGGACTCAAGCTGAAGAAGGAGAGATCAGACTCCATACTTCCTCCTCAGACTTACACACACACACACGCACACGCACATGCACACACACAGGCACACACACACACACGCACACGCACATGCACACACACAGGCACACACACACACACTAAAAATAAATAATATAACATGTATAGCCTATTTTCATAATTCATAGCATTTTGTCACTATTTTTAATGCCTACAGTTCTCTGGTTAGAATCTAAGGGGTACCTTTAAAATTTGAGTTGGCCCATGTTACTAAAAACAAGTTATACAAAGAAGTTTTGCCTATTAGAAATCCAGATGACAAAGGTCTGAGGAGATAGCTCAGTGATTAAGGAAGGAAGCTAGCTGCTCTTCCAGAGGATCAAGGTTCTATTCCCAGCAGCCACATAAGGTGGCTCAAAAACATCTGCAACTCCTGTTCCAGAAAATCCTATGCCCTCTTCTGACTTCTACGGGCACACATGGGGTGCACAAACATATACACAGGCAAAAATACCCACCCATACATATACAATATATCTTTCTTTTCAATCCTTAGAACCAAAAGAATAAAATATTTATCCCTAATTCTTATAAAATGAGAATTCATATTCATATACATCTGAGATCAAATCCCACAAAAATAAGTTCTGGAGCAAACCAAACTTATGATTATTTTAATATAATGACCCAGCTAAATAAGTATCCAAAAATGATTATATGCATCTTCAAACAACTGATAGAAATATATATATATATATATATATATATATATATATATATATATGAATTTTGTTTTGGCAATATTGCAATGATAAACTACAAAATTTAAACACACACTCTCTCAAAAAAAACTGAAAATAATAGGCCTTTAAAAAAAAAAGATGTAAATGCTTAGATGAGAGAGGAAGAGTGGTAGATACTTATAAAGTCTGAAAACCACTAGAAGTAGGAGCCAGAACTGTAAACTGATTACTGAGACCAATATTTAACCTGCAGGAATTTGCTCAACTTAAGTCTTAAACTTTATGTTATGGTCTGAAGGTAAAACTGGAGTTTACAGATGAAGAAAGCCTACCTGGGTGGTATGTCCAGTAGGAATTCTTTCTTTGGCAAAATGTAAAGACAAATTAGAAATAACCCAGATGTTCAGTGCACATCTGTATCCTAAGAGAAGCAGAGAAAATTGACTGACAGCAGGAAAATTGTCACGAGGAGGATAATATTTCCTCTCAAAGTCAGGACCAATATCAGACACAGATGAGTCTACAAACTCAGTCTATACCTCCAGTAACCCCAGCCTGTGAGCTGAGAGAGCCTTTTATGCATAGTCTTGAATTAAAGAAGCCAGAAATAACCTCAAAGCAGCAATTGCAAAGCCTCTGTAGAAACTCACTTTCATTATAGGTATCAAAGAAATGTGATGAGTAAAAGGTTCTGGTACGAGGACTTTATGAGGAAGATACCAACTGTGTGGTGTGCTCATAGTGCTTAGAAAAGTCTAACATGGACTCGAAAAATGTGCGCCATTATATAAGCAATTGTTTTCTAATAAACATGGATACTTGCAAAAAAATTAATAAATAAAACTAAAATCAACTAATCAAATGGAGCTAAAACCTGAAAATAAATTAAAAGGAAAAAATTGTATGACAGTTCATCACATAAAGATATTGCTGCCAAACCTGAGGGTCTCAGTTTGATCCTAAAGACTTGTGTTGTAGAAATACAGAAGCAGAACTGACTCCCAGTTTATCCTGTAAACTAAACATACACACACACACACACACACACACACACACACACACACGCACACACATTCACATGCATACACTCACAGACACACTCACACATATACATACACAAACACAAAATAAATAAATATAACAAAATATGTATAACCTATCCTTAAAATTCCTAACATTTTCTGTCACTAATTGTTTTTAATATCTACAGTTCCCATGTTAAAAACTTGAGTTGGCTTATGCTACTAAAAGAGGCTATATAATGATGTCTCATTTATTAAAAATCCAGCAAACTAAAGACTGAAGAAATACCTCTGTGACCAGGATTTGATTCCTTGCACCACATGGTGGCTCTCAACCACCTGTATCAGCTTGAGAAGGCACAACTGTGAAGAATACTAGGAAGAGCTGAGAGGCATGTGGGGTGGTATAATTAAAATTAACATGGAGTATTATCAGAGTGCAGACCAAGAGAGGACGTACAGACTGGAGAAGACAGCAAGGCCCAGAATGGAGAAGCTCTGCGGATAACGTTTGGAATGAATAAATACAATGAAATCTACATTGGAAAAGATGGTGGAGACACTGGAACAACAATGAAAATGGCAAAGGCTAAGGGATTACAGGGAAGTTGTAGTAAAAGAATGACAGTCCAACGGCGATTCAGAAGGATGAAGTGCAGGAGGTAAGGGCCA
The DNA here is from genome assembly GCF_011762505.2 of Arvicanthis niloticus. Taxonomy (NCBI): domain Eukaryota; kingdom Metazoa; phylum Chordata; class Mammalia; order Rodentia; family Muridae; genus Arvicanthis; species Arvicanthis niloticus. The sequence goes on along the minus strand of NC_133436.1, from coordinate 18,389,491 downwards.
ATGGGTGGCCTGTTGGTGAGCTTACAGAGTGACGTGCACCTGGAACCCCCGAACTTCTTGAGCAGAGACTGGAGCTCAGTGACGTTCTTGGCCACATAGTGAGTTTGAATCCAGCTTGATCTACATGAGATCCTTTCTAAGTAAATATTTTAAAAATGAAATCTGTGAATGGGTTAAGCTCCCAGTTAGAGGGTTACAGATCCATGGATGGGAAAAAAAAATGAAGGAGAAACATATTAACCAAAGGAGGCTGTGTGGGTGTATTCATATAAGATTAATTCAGCCTTTAAGGCCAAATGTACTTTTAGTTATTTAAAAAAGTGCACTACAGAATAGAAGATTCAGTTAGCAGGCCTGTATTCACACACCATAGATCAAACACAAAGAAATGTGACTGTATACTTGAACATGATATTTTATCTGATTAACTATAATAGAGTATTTTTCTCTAAAATGTATGAATATGTATCATTTTTTTCACAGTCAAAGACATTGTGAAGCTTTGGCCACATACTGAATTATAATGTAGAACTGGGAAGGAAAGGTCGTGAATGTAGACCATGAAGGCAGTATTCTCTGACCACATCGCTGAGTCCAAAAGCAAAAGAGAACACAAACACATGCTCACATACACTCTCGCCCCCCTTCTCTCTCTCTTTCTCTCCCTTAATCCCCGCTCTCCTCTCCCTCTCCTCTCCCTCTCCTCTCCTTCTCTACTCCCTCTCTCCCCCCTCTTTCTCACACATGTACACACAAACACATACACACACTCTCACACACATACACTCAAAGCATATACCCATGTACGCAGTCTCACATGCACACATACACATGCAAGCACACTTGCACACGCCACTGTGTTTCAAAAATCATTAGCTTCCGAAAATAAAAAACTCATTAACTTCATTCTTTCTCATAGAGGTAAGAACAAATATTAAAACATATAAATCTATAGATGGGTATGGTGACCCTCAGGACAAATCAAAGTCTCTTGCTTTTTGACAGAACTTGTGAGATACACTATCTTACCTCTGAGGAGGAAACACAATTGAAATTCTAAAACTAGGAAAGAAAGTTTGAGGGTAAAGGAATACCCCACTTAGCATATTAAAGAAATGAATAAAAGAATCATCCTGGCTGGGATAAGAAAAAGGAAACAAATAATGAGATGATATATGACATAATAAAAATAATTAAGAGAATCAAATATTGAACCTTTGAAATTATAATATTAGCAAATTTGTAGCATTTTGATTTTATAAATGACAGGTAAAGGGAACGTGTATAAGGTTGAAAATGTAAAGGAGACGACATAAAATTATAACTTGATAAAATTAAGAATTTTGCCCCAAATAATAAATCCGAAAAGAAAACTAAACAACACAACCATCCCTCCCAAAATAATCCACTATGTCTGACCCAGAGAGGTGGGAAGTGTGAACATTTCTATGACTAGGAGAGGAAGTCAGCAATCGAGCTTTCCAAGAAAGATAACCCAGTCCATCTAGTTTCAAGAGGAAGTTCTGCCAGCCATCCTTCACATGTCCGTCATTCAGAAATCATCACAAACAGTTGTACAATGAAGCAGTGAACAGGGTTGGGGAAATGATCACGCAGGAAAGCAGACGGCCTTTGTGTCAGTTTGCACTTCTGGGGTTTTAGAACCTTTGTATAGTTAAGTGTAAAGCAGAGTCAAAATTAGCTGAGAAACCCTGGGGCCACAATGTGACATCTCTCATAAAGGGAGACTGAGAAACCAATCTGTGGGAAGTTCCACTCTCTCTCTGTCTTTTTCTTTAATTCATTAAGAATCATGTCCTAGATGTCTGACTGCACAACCAACTGCAGCATCTTTCAAAATTCACTATGTACAGTGAGACTTGAGAGTTCTAAATTTTGGCTTCCTGAATTTTGATTAATTATTCTGTAAAGTACAATAGCAGAAGAAACTGGTAAAAAGAGAGAGTGATAGACAGACAGACAGACAGACTTCTAAAAAGGGAATTCTGTATTAAATGGCAGAGTTATTTTTTCCATTTAAAATAACTTTTATCCTTTATGTGTGAGATAAAGTTATTGGAAATATATATTATATTTATATAGGAAGCATGTGACATGATGCCTAGCATCCTAGAAATATTGAGCCATGAAGCTGAATGAAGTCACCAAAGGGTTGGATGAAGATAGGGTAGGAAAGAGGGACAAGGACATGAATTTGAAGTGAGCCCTGTAAATCTAGGCTGTGTCCTCCATCTGGTCTTGACTATGTGAAGAACTGGAGGTAAAAGGGCTTGAGGTTTATCTGGCCGATAAATTAAGCGACAGAGGGTGAGTGTGTTAAAGTTCCAGGCATGTGAACTATTGTGAAGATCGTACATTTTAGCTCAGCTTAACAGGGAAGGAAGGGGGTGGACATGAAGACAAGTGAGGTGCTGATGGAGATGATGGTCTAGACAGGAACCCTAGAGGGATGAACCAGAAACACATGAAGTGGCAATGACAGATGCTGATACTGAAGGGCATGTGCCACTATTGGTAACGCTAAGTCTAAGGATGATGGCCATGAGAATGGATGGCTGACCCCAGAGAAGGAGAAGAGAATATATCATAAAACTGAACAACCAAGAGTGTTATACATAGATTAAAAAATTTATTGATTACAATGGAAACAATTTTGTAAGTTATTCCACTTAAACTTTTTAAGTACTAATAAAAAAGCCTTGCTATATAATGATACTAAGATTGTTATAGTTTGAAGTTGTGCAATATACTTTTATTAATATTTGAGAGTTTCATACAATGTATTTTGATAATATTTACCCCGCATACTCCCCATCTTAACTCCTCCCAAATCTGACCCCATCTCTCTACACCCAACTTCATGTCCTCTTGTTCTCTGCAATTAAATAAGCTATCAGTTCTAACCTGTGCTGTAAATGTGCAGGATATGTGGCCATTAGCTGGAGCATAGGTCTACCTGCCAGGAGCCAAATCCTTAAAGAAAACCAACTGTCCCTGCCCAAGAATTCACTAACTGTCTAGAGCAGTGGTTCTCAACTGTCCTAAAGCTGCCACCCCTTTAATACAATCCCTCATGTTGTGGTGACCACAACCATAGAATTATTTCATTGCTAATTCATAATATAATTTCCAGCGTTCAAGGCGAGACTTGTTGGAAGGGTTATTCAACCCCTAAAGGGATCATGACCCACAGGTTGAGAACCACTGGTCTGTAGCTCCTCGGGAATATAAACTCATGAACCATTTATAACTCCATGTTAGAATGTGGACTATTGATGTACAGGCAACTACAGCTGCCTAACATGAGCTCATGAGTGAGGAAACTCGCAGAGATAAAGAGTACAACAGGTTAACTGATGAAATTTGGAATTGGATACAGATGGATGCAATTTTTGTCAGGTTAAGAGCAACATGCCTTGAATCGCTCCTGGTATTCAAAACTGAACCAAGCAAGAGGAAGATTATAGAGGGACATCTATGAAAACACTTTGTAGGAAGAGCAAAGGTTCAAACAGGGCAAGATGTAAAGGGAGAATTCAGAACAGACACAGAAGCTGTCGCTGACTTCCAGAAAGCACAGTGAAGGGCTTCCCACAGCTTTCTTGGAATCTGTGTGCGGGAAATTAAGGAAAGCCTGGGCTTCCTTTTGTGTCGGACATATCAGAAGAAGCAGCCATGGTGACATCAGCCCTGGAGGCCCTGAACAGAAAGAACATTGACCTGTCTGGGTAGAAGTGAGTGGGTTTCTAGAGTTGCCTTTTGACCCTGCTAATGGAGGCTCTGGCATTCTGGAGATCTCTGGCTCAGTGTTAGTTGCTGCTAAGTCAGTATTGAATTGTGTGGCCCTTCACCTTCCAGGAATACTATAAGGTCATGTATCACTGTGCTGTGGGATGCTACAGTTGTAGTTTTCCAATCAGACATAATATAGGCAGAATTGTCTACCGCTTTCTTCCCAAGCCTATACTGTTGATGCTTAAATCCCTAGTAGTTCAATTTAGAGATAATTTGCTCACAAAGCCAATCTAGTTCAAGTGAAGACACACCCTACACCAGTATCACTGATGTCCTTGTCAGAATAAGACATTAGGACATAGTATATATAAACAGAGGCAATGCCAGGAAGACAGGAAGATAGATACAGGCATCCTAGAAAAGAGGTGTGAAATGGGTCCTTCTGCTCTAGTTCTTAGGCCTCTGTCCAATTATTTGATACCAGACTCTTGCTCTCCAGAGTATAAGGTGATAAATGACTTACTGGTGCCAAGTTGCTTGCCTGTGTGCCTTTTACAGATGCTAAGTCCTCTATCTGAGCTTCCTGATAGTCTAACTGAACTTGATCTATTATTCACTATTATTATATTGCTTATTATTATTATATTATTTGCTATTATTATGCATTATATATTATTATATTGTATTATTTGCTATTGTATATTATGTAATGACATTTATTATCACATATTAATTACACTATTACATTATATATTTATTATATATTGCATCACATATCACTTATTGTATATTGTTATGTATAATATACTATAAATTATCTATTATATACTAATACTATATATTATATACTATGTATTATATATTATACACTATGTATTAAATAACATATAGTATATAGTATACAATTTACATTATATACTATATACTATGTGTTATGTGTTGTGTGTAATGTGTTATATGTTATATATTATATTTTATATGTTATATATTAGCTATTTGCTACTTGCTATTTGCTATTATTGTTATATTATTTGTTATTGTACAGCTATAACTTTCAGTGTTGCAGTTTAGTTGAAAGACAACTAGAGAGAGATGGTGAAAATATCTGTAAAGTTGGTTTTCAGTATTTACTGATTATAAGACTCTGGAAAGTTCAGGAATCAGACTGCCTGTGCTGTGACCTATGAGCCTGGGCCCAACCTCAAATGAGCAGCTCCAGCTATATGCCAGCATCCTTGTGTCCCCATTTCTCTTTCTCTTGTTCAGAACTTAGCTCAGTTTACAGCACACAGGTCTTTCCAGTTCCCAGGACTCATATTGAACTCATAAGTGACTTTGCCTGTATCTTTGTATCAGAGAAATTGGAAGAATTTCAGATAACTTTCTTCTAGGGAGAGGGCATTAGGACCTGGGTCAATACAAGTATGCCTTTGATATATTACTAATTATGTTCTGGTAATTTATTAGAATGAAGGAGAATAATTTGGGGAGCTTTAGTGACCTGCATGAATAGAGCTGATGGTGAAGACAACCCTTATTATAAATAGCCTTTGAAGCGGAATATATTTGAATGAATTAGAGATATTTATCAGCAGGAAGAGTGGCAATTCCTGGAGTGATTTGCTTGACTATTCAGTTACTGAATGTGACAAGATCCCTCTAATTCAGCTTCCTAGGCTACTCTCAAAATTCATAGCATAAATGCCCACGAGCAGTGAGATTATCATTAAAACCCAAGTTCAGGGGGAAAAAAGAGAAACAACAATGTCAGCAGAAATGCAGAAGTTCTAAATTATATCTGAGAAGTTATTATGCAGGATTTGGAATTATCTGAAGTGCACATTGAATTTCTCTCTCTCTCTCTCTCTCTCTCTCTCTCTCTCTCTCTCTCTCTTCCCCCCCCCCTTTCTCTCTCATCCCATGATATCCATGGATTCTACATCTGTTGATTCAACAAACCACAGAACAAAACTATGTTTTCAGGATGGTGCTGTTGCCGATGTGCACTGTGTAGCTGAACCTGCAATGGTTGCACCCACATGGAACATTTACAAACATTTTTTCTTCTTGTCATTATTTCTTAAGCATTGCAGCACCACAACTGTTTACACAACATTTGTATTGTACTCAGTACTATATGTAATCTAGGAGAGATTTAAAATATAAGAGTATTTTCGGAGGCTATATGCCATATTATGATATCACTAGATAAGGAATTTAAGCATACACAGGTTTTAGTAACCCTGGGTATATTGAATACATTGACTCTAGTTCTTGAGTGTAGACTACACACACACACACACACACACACGTGTGTGTACATATGTATGTATACATATATAGGTACATGTGTGCACATTTGTTGAAGAAGGAGCATCTTTAAGAACTTAGCAACTTTTCTGGGATTTACATCTCACTGTTCTCTTAGATAGTGTGTGTGTGTGTGTGTGTGTGTGTGTGTGTGTGTGTGTGTATGTGTGTTGTGGGTCTGTTTTAAAAAGTACAAATGACATCAAAGCAATAATAACACTGTGTAGACTAGCTGTTTGAGCTCTCTTCTGTAAAATTAATCACTTCAGGCTAAGAGACTCAAGTTAACATTATCTCTCGATTCTGGGGTTTATTGGATTCAGATGGGTAGTTGGTTCTTCACCTGAACCTTACCATTGTAGAGTGTCTGGGTCTAGTATCCCTTTGAAAGATTTTCTGCATGCATGTCTGTAGATAAAACTGGATGGCTGCTTATTATCTGAGGCTCTCAGTAGAACATCTGTTGGTGGCCTAACTCCCTCATTGTCTAGCATCTGGAGAACAAGCATCCTGAAAGACCAGAATGAAACTTTGTCTTCTAGTGGGAACTTAAGTTCCATCATCCTCTGTGGTCACATGACTGGCCAAATTCAAAGGAAATATCCAAAAATCTACCAGATGGAAGACCCTGTTGGCCATTTGGGAAGGTCTGATCAGTCCTTCCCCTGGCCAAAGGAACTCAAGTCCTTCTCATACACAAGCCATGCTCATCATTCAGAAACACAGCAACTGAAGACAACAGTCACTGTCTCGAAACTACTTTTAAATCTACCTGAACTCAGATTGCTGATTCTTGGACTAGTGCTCCGTCACCCTGCCTCATTCCTCACTGTGACTCTTGGCTCTGCCCTTTGGTCTGTTCTCCTGTGTAAGTTGTTCTTTTTCAACCAAGTAACTGGCTTCTTATCCTGCATCCTGTCTTAGGAAAGTTTATTCTTTTGGGGGAAGTTAGTAGTATTTCCCCCAAGTAATCTTTTTCCAACTCTGTGTGTGTGTGTGTGTGTGTGTGTGTGTGTGTGTGTGTGTGTCTGTGTCTTTGTGTGTCTGTGTGTACATATACTATGCTTATATGTGGTATATTCAATTATCATCTGCTTTGTTTTTTAGGAGGCCATACTTTTCAAATATCTTAGAGATAATCTTTTTTTTTTTTTTTTTTTTTTTTTTTTTTTTTTTTATCTTGGGAACTGGCAAGACTCCTGTGATACAATATTATTTGAAAATCACCACTTTTGATTTTTTTTTCTTTTCCATTCTCTCTTTTTTTTTTCTTTTATGGCCACACTGTCAACTTAATTTTTAGGCTGTTGTTGTTGTTGTTGTTGTTGTTGTTGTTGAAACTATTACTACTTTTTACTATCGATTTGGTCTTTTGAAAGCCATTTCCTATATCTTGAATCATTTGCTATATAGAGAGGGCAACAAGAAAGAGGATGATTTGAAACACAGCAAATCCTGCCTAAACAAAACAGTTCTTTCTTCAGCCTGTTACTATCTTTTCCACTTCATCCTAGACTGTAAGAAACCAGGTGAAAGTTTCCGTCATTCCCCTGGGCTCTTTCTTACTTGAATGTCGCACACATAATGCTGGCCATCTGCCCAATCTTCAGGAAAGCTCTTGCCAAGAACACTCGTGTGCCCGGGGCTCCTTACAGCTTAGCAGCCAGATTTAAAGACCAAGGACCACAAGAGTGTTCAGGGAGAAGAATCATCACATCTTACAGCCCATACTTGGAAGTGACATTGCCACACATGTCTTGGTGTGTAGTTACCAATCTGCCCAGTATCAAGGGACAGGAACAGACTCCCACCTCTCATGCAGAGGCAGCAGCGTAACACTATAAGAAAATCATGTCTGATGGAAATCCTTATTACACCCATCATGGAGAATCTAATCTGTCCATCATGGTATCCAGAAAACCCAGCTATAAAAATTCTAGGGTGTTATCTATAACCACTTATCAGTAGAACTCGCATTAAAATTCATCTTTTATATATACTCAGCCTAGTATACCAAAACCTAGATTATGTTGCTTATATTCAAATATCAGCTGAAATGGAGAGGAATGGAAGAAACTGAATGAATTTATTTGTCATTCTGTTCTCAGATCTGAAAGGCATGTCACAATGGCTAAATCCAGGAAAACTGTGACAAGGAGGGCAGCAAAGAAACTTTCTCAACACAGTCACATTCCCTGTCCCTACCCCACACCATCCCTAAAGAATTCAAGCCATCCTGAAGAAAGCTCCTGATCTGACGCACATTCTTGAAATGAAAACGGTCCAAAATAATGTTTCCCATATGTGTGCCTTCCGTGTTTCTTACTTGAAAGCACAGAAATGTATGTAAACCCTCCTCTAGAAGAAGCAGCTGTAAGATACAAAGACCAATCCAAAGACTATAGGCCTTAACAGGCACCAGGCTGGGAGCTTGAAACTGTTCTTACCAAGCCAGAGAGGCCAGGGAGTGGTGTGTGAAATAGTGTCTCTCACTCCCAAGCCAGCGAAGCTGAGCATTTCACAGACATTTCATTCAGATGACTCCTGCCTGGGGTACATATACAAATGAGAACTCCTTAAAGTCTGTACTTAAAGCCTGAACTTGGGAAAACAGTCTCAATGCAGATTGGAGGGAATGCTGGCCTTCCCAGATTTACTCTTCCAGATCCCAAGACTGTAACCATCACTCATTTTTTTTAAATTATAGTCTATGGCTCCTTGGTGGCCACTATTGTTTTACTCCCATCAATACATTTTAAAGAACACATTAGCAGAAAAACAAACTCCAGAGTTAAAACTGTCTCCATCGAATGGTACCAGTGCTTCTCCTATCTCCAGCCTGTACTTGGTACTTAACACCTGTAGTCTACATCTCCCTACCACCAAACTGCAGGAGCTGAGAACGGCAGGTGGCCTAGACCATAGAACACGTATCATCTAAAGGGGCGAAGTAGCTATAAGGGGGAGGGTGTAAAACATTCAAAGGACTGGTATTTATGAGTGTTGCATACAAGGCCTGATGACTTTTGTTCTTGCAAGAGCTTTGCCATAGGGTATGTATATAATGCATGTTCTGGCAAGTCACTGACCCCACCCCCAACCTAGTCCTTTATAGTCAGCAAACACTAATTACTTGATATGCTCTGTTAAATGCAAGTGCTGCTTCATGCACAGTGCTTGGCACGGCTCTTGGTATACAAGGAGAACTCGGCAGCTGAGAGTTTCGTCAAAGAACGTTAGTGGAAGTATTAAGGAATCCCCCGTAATAAAAGTCATAGCACAACATTTCCACTCAGAGAAGGCAGGATGGGTCTATGCAGCCAAGCAGATACCTATTATTCTCCACTCACTTCTTCTTCTCGCTACTACCCCTGTGATCATTCTAGAAGTCTTAGAAAACTTTTTAGACTTCTCTGGTGTATCCATTCATCTTCATTCAACCTTCCAGACCACCTCCACCCATTATCATTCAAAGTCCAGTCAAAGGTCAGATCAGGTCTGATTTTGCCTGGCTCCTTGAAGTATATAGCTCCAGTCTGTATCCCCTTCATCCTTTATGTCCACCACTCTAGGATAGCTTTTATAGGCTTCTTGTTTGTATCTCTGGTACTGTGAGGAGGAGCCAGCACTTGACAGGTGCTAATATACATCTGATGTTAATGCAGCAGAGATCATAAGACCAATCAAAAGCAATAAATGCTGCCTATGTACAAGCAAAGCAGTGACATTGAGCAATACTTCAGTTTAGTTCTGGTTTTTTTTCCCAGTCTTCCTATTTGACTTGGGATGTATGACTTTTCGTTTTGTTCATATAAGTTAGTTTGGTGAGTATATGTGTATGCATGTGTATATACATACATATATATGTATGTGTGTGAAAGAGAAGGTATGTAGGCATGCATGCCTGTGTGTGCTTGTGGAGGTCAGAGGTTAACATCAGATACATCCTCAATCATTCTCACCTTAGATGTTGAGGCAAGATCAGTTGAGCCCAGAGCTAGCTGACTGCACTAATCCAGCTAGTTATCTTGTTTTGGTTGTCTCCTATCTCTGTACAGAAGCACCATGCTTTGCCTGCATATATGTCAGTCCTAAGGTTGCAAATTTAAGTCCTCACACTTACATAGCCAAGTGCTTTACCCACTGAGGCTCTCCTAGCCTGAGGCATACGACTTTTAATGTGTCTTGTTCAACTTGTGGTTTTCTTATCTGAAAAAATAGCTAATAATAGACTGAAATAATTGCAGCATATGCCATAGGCCTTGTAACTCTGAAAGGAAGGTGCAACAGGTCCCTCCCCACATACACACATCAACAGCTTTACTTTCCAATGGTTTCAGTTACCCACAGTCAACCACATTCTGAAAATAGGAAATGAAAAATTCAAACAACAAAGAATCCATGTTTTAAATAACTCTTTATGGCATATTGTTATGATTGTCCTTTTCTGTGACTTGTCATTAATCTCTTAAAGTAGCTAATTTATAACTGACTGTTTCAAGGAGACATATGCACTGGGGAAAAGAAGCAAAGTCCATATAAGGTTCAGTACTACATAAGGTTTCAAACATTTTCTGGGGCCTTGGACTGTAGCCTGTGCCCTCTGAAAATAAAGAAGCTGGCATTCAGTGTGTGTGTGTGTGTGTGTGTGTGTGTGTGTGTGTGTGTGTGTGTGTGTGTCATGTTGAAATTCTAACCACACTATGGTACTGTTAGGGATGATAAAGATTCATGCTTCTATAAAAGATACGAGAACATCTATTCTCTCCTCTCTCCTTCACATATGAAGATAAAACATGTCTGTAGAAACCAGGAAGCAGGCTAATTGATGGTCGATGGTGAATATTGATTGGCAACTTGACAATATCTAAAATCACCAAGGAGACAAGGTTCTGGGCATGACAGTGATGGATTTCCTATATTAGGTCAATTGAGGTGAGAAGACCTACCCTAAATGTCGTAGCACCATTCCTCAGGCTAAGGTCCCAGAAGAAATACAAAGGAGACAGTGAGCTGGGCACACTAGCATCCATTCCCCCAGGTTCCCTGACTATGAACACAATGTGACAGAGACCTCAACCCTTGCCACCATGGCTTCCCAACCATGATGGTGGTACCTTCAAACCATAAGCCACAAAGAAACACTTCCTTCAGTTGTCTTGGTTGGTTGCTTTGTCATAGCAAAGAAAAAATAACTCATACACTGACTTGGGAACCTTAATCTTGGACTTCCTGGCTTGGCTCCCAAAGCTGAGAAAAAGGTGGAAGCCATACCCAGCCTACAGTACTTTGCTATATCATCCCCTAAAAGCAAGGAAGATGGTTAATTTATAGACTCCAAATTTGCACTAAAGGGATCTGTAGTTAAGTAGGTTAGGAAGAAAGATGTTCATCGGCAAAGATGTGTTTCCTTGGGAAAGCACCGGAGCTCACGTCTCTGGAATACAAGTCAGGGCATTGTTTTCCAACCGTGATACATGATCATTAAAAAATCCCAAACAACAAAAGCAAGCCTAGGGTTTTGTTGTACCAGTATGTTGCTGAAATCCAAAGCCCCCGATTTATCAAAACGTTTATTCCCCTGTCACTGTGACCGCCTCATGTCGCCTTGGACTGCAAAGAAAAGACAAGAAATGATTGAGTGGTCTGTTTGGTTTGGTTTTCTATTCCTGTGTTGTACCTGAGTTCTGTCTTAGTTGGCTTCCTAAATAGAATAATCAATGTCATTATCTCTTCCTCCCTCATCTAAATCACATCAGGGCCCTATAGTAGATCAATAGTTACAACAAAGGAGGCCACAGATTTCATTCCAGGGGGACTCATTACTCCACCACCCAGAATCAGGGTGTGGGGTCCAGGGCGGGTTATTGACTCTTACACAAGCGTTAACCACAGCTATCAGTTATTAATACCACACATGTCCCACCCACAGGGCTGCACCTCTGTGCACATAAGCCAGCGTGCCCATTTTCTTGTCTTCCTCTGCTCTTTATAGCCCCCTCCTTCTCCTCTTATTTAAGAATCTGTCTTGTCTAGCAATCTAAACAATTTGAGGCTTCATTGAGATTCTTAGCAAGTACAGGTTGCCTGTAATCAGACTCACATCTGCTGCAGTATTACAAAGACTAATTAAAATAAATTCAGATCTTAAATTAGTCCTTTCAGTAACATTTATTGCCTAGGCCACTGGGCAATAAAGTATGTAATTCAGTTAAGCTGAAAAGGAAAGTGGTATTTGCATTGTATTTCTCAACCAGCCCTGGGATGGACTATAAGGTGGGGAAGGACTGTGCCCTGCAGTGCACATTTCCCCAGCAGTAGCTATCTCCCAGCTCATTGTCTGTAACCTTGGGTATCTTCTTTTAGATACCCTACCCATCTATACTGCAGGCCAAATACTGTGAATGGATCAGAGGCAAACCTTTTTTTTTTTTCAGATAGGGTGGTCCCCCAGAACTCTGCAATGTCCAGATGGGGTGGACACTTCTTTATTTTATTTTTTAATTGGATATTTTATTTATTTACATTTCAAATGTTACCCTCTTTCCCAGTTTCCCCTCTGCAAACCCACATCCCATCCTTTGTCCCCCTGCTTTGTGACGGTGCTCACCCACCCACCCACCCACTCCCACCTCATTGCCCTGGCATTCCCCTACACTGGGGCATCAAGCCTTCACAGGACCAAAGGCCTGTCCTCCCATTGATGTCAGATAAACTGTCCTCCAAAAGTCTGCAGTGCCCATTGTCTTGGCCAGCACATTCCCATGCTGGTATCCATTGCAGCTGCTGTGCCTTGTAATATTATTGCTATTCAGTAACCACTGACATTGTGGGGAAACACAAATGAGTTCATCCACGTTGCTGTCACAGTGTGTTCAGGACAGTTTGCTCAGACAGCTCTCAATGAGACATGAGGCATGGAACTGATGTGGGCATATCCCGCAAGTCTTCACATCCCTGGTAGGAATTGTTTTTAATGACTCCCAATGCAGTCAGTATTTCATAATTTAACTCTACAGCTGAAATTTTAGAATTTGACATATCTCTACCATGCTCTCTATATCTCATTGTGTTAAAAATGAGCTTCCCACAGATTTCAAAGATAGACACTTCCTTGTTTCTCAAAGAGCAGCTTCACTTTCAAGTTCAAGGAATGGGGATTGCAAGTCTGTTACCAGTATCAGCCTTCGGATTCTGACTTGAGTATATATATATATATATTTATTGCTCTTTGAACTGGTTTTAAGGGGAAAATACAGCAGAGACAAGAAGTGCCACGATGCTTTTCTACCTTTATATGAGTCTCAGGAGAGTTTCTTTTCAGCACTGGCCAGTCAACTTTCTATCATACTCTGCAATGACCCAATAGCCGTACCAGCTATGGTACAGCTGGGTGCCTCCCATCTGTTGGAAGTTGTATTGTTGCTGGTGATTGGCCTGGGGGCCTGAGCTTCTCAAGACTGTCCTTCTCCATGCACCTTAGGAAGACATGAAGCAGTGTGGTCTGAGTCAAGTATGGCCTGCAGATAAATATACGGCAGAGTAATGTATGGATTTACTTTCACAAGACTGCCTTGGAGGTCTTCAGAGATATGGAGATGTTCGAGACACCCATCTTCGACAGAAGCCTCTATTCAAGGCCGTCTGGCTGATGATCAAACTGCACTCATCCTTAGCTATATAGAACTAGTGGCATTTAGAGAATATCTTAAGTTACACAGTTTCCTCTGAAAACTTTTCCTTCAACAAATTATCTTTTTAAGGGGAAATAGTCATGTCTGGAGCAAGCGGTCCATGTTTATTTAGCTCATAGGTTATAATATTGCTACTAGAAACAGTTGGCATTGTATTTATTGTATTTATTGTTCACTTACCTTTGGCCTTAGTTATTCAATAACAATCAATGCACATGACACATTCTTGTGTGTTTTGCCCACTGCATTGGTATTTCTATTGTCGTTGTTTAAAAATTATAGCTATAACCGGGTAGTGCTGGCACACGCCTTTAATCCCAGCACTTGGGAGGCAGAAGCAGGTGGATCTCTGTTCAAGGCCAGCCATGGTCTACAAAGCAAGTTCCAGGACAGTCTTGCTGTTACACTTTCTTATCTTGAAAAACAAAAATAAATAAATAATAGTAGTAATAATATAGATGCTACAACCCAATCTCTCTTCCAGTCCCTGAAAACCAAAGGACACAATGACAACAAACCTTCTCTGAGGTTTATTTATGTGTCCTGGTATTCTTTCATTAGCCTGTCTGTGGACAACGTGTTTCACCTCTCTGTACAACTACCTGGTTCTAGGGGTTATGGCATGAACATGCTATCCCACCTCCTTGATGATTTTGCAGGTGTGCTGTCACTGGATAGTCTTCTACTCATTTCTCTAAGGGTTTGTCTACTTAGTCACCACGGTAGTAAAAGATGCTGCCTGCCTTTCTGTGGCAAGATGATAAATTAATGCTCATCTTATTCCTAGGTTTGCACTTTATTTCAAGAATGATTTCTGTCCATTTCTAATTGTTCCTATAGCTTTCTCCTTAGGGTTAATTCTTAAATTAAGAAAAAGGATAAGTACACACACACACACACACACACACACGCACACGCACACGCACACGCACACGCACGCACGCATGCACGCATGCAGGCAGGCACCCACCCACATTTAAATGCATTTGGGGGTGAGAATGTGTTTCCTGCTGTTCCATTCTCTCTTGCTTTAGGATAATAAGCCATGGGGAATCACTTAGGCACCCCCTTGTGACCATTTTAGAAGTTCTTAATTAGAATTCATTTTAAAAATGAAAAGCTGTCAACATTATTTATCTCGAAAATCTCCAAGAAACAGGGGACTAAGAAAATATTTCATTTCAGAAAAACTACAACCCAACTCGATAGCAAAATGCAACTGAAATGCCCAAATGCACATTGGCTCTTTACCCCACAAAAGGCAGCCGTCTCTGGTGGAAGAGAGTAAGGATTGCCTTTTCTTTTCTCCCATCCCTCTTCCTTCTCTGCGTTCTCCCCTCCTTCCTTCCTACTTTCTTTCCTGTGTCCCTTTTCAATGCCTCCACCCCTTCCTTTATTGCTCTTTCCTTCCCTTCTCCCTCCCTCCATTTCTTGACACCTTTGGCACACTCCTTCTCTGCTTTATTCCATGTTTCATTTCTCTTCTCATCCTTTCTCTTCCTTTCTCTTTCGCTCCTCTCCACTCCTCCTCTCCCCTCCCTTCCCCTTCTTTTCCTTCTTTTCCCCTCCTCCTCCCTTCCCTCCCCTCCCCTCCCCTCCCCCCTCCCCTCCCCTCCCCTCCCCTCCTCTCCTCTCCTCTCCTCTCCCCTCCCTTCCCCTTCTTTTCCTTCTTTTCCCCTCCCCTCCCCTTCCCTCCCCTCCCCTCCCCTCCCCTCCCCTCCCCTCCCCTCCCTTCCCCTCCTCTCCTCTCCTCTCCTCTCCCCTCCCCTCCTCTCCTCTCCTCTTTGTTCAGAATCCCCATATACGCTATTGAGGGGACCATGCCTGTGTGTATTATCCCCAGACTGATTCCTAATTGGAGACCATTTAATAAATGGGGAAAGCGCAGCCTGCAGTGTTTTGACCTTTGCTCCGAGATGGTTTTTACTGACTTCCCATTGCCCTCCAGCAATAGAAGCCTCTAAACTTCTGAAATTCACTGATTCTGGGTCCTTTTGGATCTTCAGAGTTTGCTGGGCCCGTTAGGAGGTTTCCTTGTGCTAATAACCATCTGTCACGGCCCTGGTTTATTGCAGCAGCTCTTGCTGCTGGAGAGCCAGCCAGAGCCCTGAGCAAACTCCGCGGATCTTTAAATCAAAGAGTGATTGTTAAGCCATGTGCCCCCAGCATCTCCACTATATAAAACTGCACAGCTGCACTAGGTGTGGCACTTCACCCTTTGCCATGTTGCCCAGGTAATGATATCGGGATCTGGCTGTCATCCATCAGGGGCCCATAAACACGTTGTGGGGACACCAGGGGATAGATTAGAGACCTACAGTATTTTCTACAGGTTCTTGGACCTCTGTCACTTCCTGAACAAGGCAACTGACAAATTGCACTGCATCATGGATAATCCACCTGCGACTCACCTTCTGGGTTTACTAGAACATGCTTGACATTTGTTAGAACACAGGTCTGCACCTCTAGGCCAGATCCTATGACCTGAATAAGGCCATGCCCCACCCTCTCCCTCCTCCTCTTTCTCTGACTGACCCAGGTCCTTCCATCTTTTTTCCTTCTTTCTTCTATTTCTTCTTTCTTTACATCAGTCCATCTTTTTTCTTTCTCCTAATATCCACTATTCTTATTAACTTCTGGGGGCTGGGGAATATGTATCTTTTTAATGTTGTATGTTGTAGTCAATTATGGCAAGGAAACCATGGTGACAGAAGTGTGAGACAGTTGGTCACATGATATCCACAGCCAAGAAGCAAAGATAGAAAAACACTGATGCTCAGCTTGCTTTCTCTTTAGTTCACTTGGGGACCTTCTGCCTGTAGTGTGGTCCTGCCTACTCTCAGGTAGTCTCCATCTCACCTAATCTCTAAGTCATGCCTAGAGGTTTGGGGTTTTGGGGTTTTTTATTTGTTTGTTTGGGGGACATTGTTTGTTAGTTTGGTTTTGGATGTTGCTGTTTTTGTTGGTGGTGGTGGTGGTTGGTTGGTTTTTTTCTTCCATGGTGATTTTAAATCCCATCAAGTTGACAAAAAAAAAAAAAAGAAACAATAATCATTACAGAGACTAAGACTGTTGACAGACTGGGCAAAAGTCTTCCAAATAGAGTCAAGCCCACACTTTTTGAAATTGCAAACAACTAGACTGAGAATGAATGTGATTGTTGATCAAACACGATTTGGCAAGTGATAGGTACAACCATCATCCTCATCCTCCCGTGCTTCGATCCTGGATGGGGAGACGCTGGCTGCTCTACAACATAGCAAGAAGATGGTTTGTAGTTAGCTTTTGTAAAGGATGTCTTTGTCACCACGTTCTTTAGTTCAGAGGGGTTTTAGCTTAAAGTTCTGATGTTCGTGTCATCTGTGAAAACATAAGCAAAGCTCCTGTGCTAGAGACATCTGACCGCCTTTCTTAGATGTCATCTAAATCTCCAAAGTCAACAGTAACCATATGGGTGACCTTCTGACTTGAGGAACCAATGTCATCTCTCCCTATTCCCTCCCCTCATAGGAGATTCATGAGATGGAGCTCAGATTAAATGTAGAAACCTTTCCTCCTAGAAACAAACAGTATGGCCTAATAAAACACTATGTTCAGTAGCTTCTAACCCATGGGTATCACATGGGCTTAGAAAAAAATCACATAACATCTTTGAGCATACAGTCTTTATTGGTAGTTATGTTACATCCTGATAGATTAGGATATTCCCATAAATTACCTGTTTTCATAGCACTGCAGGAATGCTGCTTGGTGTAGCTGTTTAGACAAGAAAATTTAGCTAAGACAGAAGAATGAATGCAAGAAAATACACTAGGGTCTATGTCAATAGAAATGCTGGTATTGCAGTGAAAAGAAATCTACAGCTTCTCTTTATAAAGTCAAGGGAAAATACTCTGTACCTTTAAAGAACATGTTGCTTCTAGGCCAGGTTCTACTGCAATAGCAGCTGCTGTGTCCTCAAATCTTATATTTTGCCTAATCCCATGAATATGGTTACATTACCTTCACCCAGATATTCTCACCTGATTCTCACAATGCCCCTATCCAATTATGAATTATGAGTGCTATTAACCCTGCTATACAGCTGAGGTTCTGAGAGTCAAATGGCTAAGGTTAGACAGCTCAATGTGTCAAGTGAACCTGAAACCAGGTCTTCGTAGCCTAGATCCTGTGACCTTGCAACACATGGTGGTTCATTTGGGTACTTGCAGGAATCTTCTTCCTACCAGGTAACAGGAATCCTGGGTGAGGTGACCTTAGGGAAGCACCTGGTGAAGGTCCTCCGTGGCTCAAAATAGTCTGTCCCAAGATCTGATGGCAGCTGATGGTGAGATCAATACAGGAACAAGGTTACAACTTGGGACTCTGGTGTTGTTTAGACAAGACACAAAAGAGGCTATGGGTTCTATTTGTTCATTGAAATATGTGCTTCAAGGTTCTTTACCCTCTTCTGTGCTTTACAATAAGATCAAGTCAGCACTCTCCCTCTGACCTCCTCTTGGTCTTTTGAAAATCTGGAGCACCAGAGGGTAGTCTGAAAGAGAAGGCGAGTGAGACATGAGACTGCTATGAGGTGGATGCAGCCTTCACTCGGCTGTAAAGCAGGTTCCCAGTTGTTTTTCCTTGCCTGGTCCTTCCACCATTTCTTATATTTTTCTCCAGACCTTTGTCCATAATCTGTGTGATGGACTTAC
Organism: Arvicanthis niloticus; assembly: GCF_011762505.2. Classification (NCBI taxonomy): domain Eukaryota; kingdom Metazoa; phylum Chordata; class Mammalia; order Rodentia; family Muridae; genus Arvicanthis; species Arvicanthis niloticus. The sequence continues at coordinate 18,371,037 of NC_133436.1, read as the reverse complement.
ATTACTCACTTTGAACATGCTTTCTCTTTCTGAACGGACCCCTTTCTGACCAGACATTTACCCCAGGGTACTGAACATGAAGGAATGTTTGGATTTAGGCACTTGATCAGTAATTAGAAATTATAGTGAAGATCTGGAAGCAAGAAATTGATCCAAGCAAGGCTTAGTTGACACATAGAGGGAAATGGAGGAGATAGGAGTAAATATCAACTGGGGTGATGGACCAGAGCGCTGCTGGGTGGTCCCTATGCTCCTCCAGAGACATGACTTTGGATAGATGCTGTGAGGCAACAGGATCTGGAAAGGTTTGAGACTGTGGAGAGACATGGACTGCAAAGATATTGGGACAACTGATGTTCCACTGGCTGACACTGACTGGCTAGCTGGTTTTTTGGATGTGTCTTTATTTCCTCCTGGGCACTTGGTTTATGTGCTTCATGTTCCTGATTCTGACAAATAGGATGTGAAGCAAAGGTACATGATCACCCGTAAAACCTCCATCACCATCCTCTACTGTTTTTACCTGTTATGATTAAGATTGGTACAAACCACCATGGTATCTATTAATCGCTCCCTCAATTTCTTGCATCCAATCTCTGAAACAAGATCTGGGAATACTCCTCGAAGAGTTGAACAAATCCCCCTTTACTGAGCTGGTGACTATGGCAACCCTCTTGAGACACTAGAGAGTTAGACAGTGCTCCTATAGGTATAGCTCCTGTGATGGCTGCTACGCAAAGCACTGTGCATTCGGATTCATTTTCTGTCTTTTTCTCTCCCACAATGATCATCATTTGTACTGAGTGCCCACTTTGCACCAGGTGCTCTGAAGTCTTGGGCTGTGATACGTATAAAAATGAGAGCTTACATAATGCTGTCACTAATGCAACTCCCTCCACAGTTAGGCAGCTGGGATCTTCTTAATATACAGGGAGTGGTTGCTGATAATAGACACATTATCAAGCCTGGAGGCATCTTGGCAGCACCTGCTGAGGAATGAGAGAAACAGGAAACTTCCAAGGGACTCCAACCCCCCCCCCAAATCTTTGCATTCAAGTGAATATAGATACTTGAATATGTACAGTTCACACACACACACACATGCACACACACACACACTCACGCCTGCACACAAGCATTTATACAAGCATGCGTGCAGGAACATGCACACTGGTTTCCCCCAACCCCCACCCTGTGTTTCTAGCCTAAGAAAATCCGTGAAAGTAGACAGAGGCATGCTATGGATTTGTGCATCAGGAGGTGTTTCCCAGGGTGCATCCCTCTGTAACCCTTTTATCAGTGTCCTGTCTCTCAACACCAGCAATTCTTATGATCGGCAATCCCCTTTAAATAAAATCTTCTAATGTCATGCGCTAATTTCTCCTGAAAGAAAAAGAAGAGATTATATCTCATGTGTATTCACAGGCGCTGATTACAAAACAGCTTTTTTAAATTAAGTGCTTGTCTGAGTCAAGGTTACACAGAGGTGAACATTTTGTGAGCTCTCTCGAGACCATAAATGAGTTTAAGTAATTGCGCACACACGGGAGCAAAATAGTCTTGGGATTGGAATCCTGATTTGGAAAAACAGTGCGAAGTGCAGATTCTTCATCTCCCCTTTCTGAAAGAGTTGATAGAGAGGCCAGGTGGTAAGGATGCGGTCACAGAGGTGTGGAGGCGAGGGCACCCTAGCAGAGGTGGACCCTTCTACTTCCCGATTCCCTTCGACTAAAATTTTCATTATAGATACGTTGCCCATCAAATGCACTGTAGGATCAGAGCATCACATGTTTCTTCACAGATGTTATTTCAGATTAAGCCGCTGGCAGCAGGGAGTGGACGTGGCTCGAATTTTCCTCCTTGCTCAGTAGCATCCCCACTCACAGCTGTCATTTGCAGTCACACTGCTTGCATAACAATCGAACTGAGCCGACATTTCAGGTAATGATGTCAAGATATATTAGACTGCAACCTACTCACTTGAAAATGCAGACCAAAAAGAAGAACAATGAAGGCCGAGCCAGGATCGAAAGGAACCCACAAGATGTCATCTGTTACGAGAATCTTAAAAGCTTCTAATGACCTGTTATTCCCAAGTGGCTCATGCCACAATGTCTCTAGAATTTATTTATCTTTTTTTTTCTAATCCATCTAGTATTGCCTTTCAATTATGTTCTAAGACCCACGGGGTTGATTTTACTTTTTTACTGAATGAAATCCTTGGCTAGTGATTTATCACACAAACATCTTTTCCTGTGCTTCCTGTCCCATATTCAGTGTTATGATATATCAAATATATTTATGTTTTTTTCTTCCCACGTAAAGATGCTCTGCTGTTTAAGAGCCTCTGGCAGGCTGTGACTTAGAGACCAAGTGTCATGTTTGCTTTTGGAAATATATTTTATGTACTCAAACTGGAGATGCTGCCTCTGAATGTTTTCATGACACAGGTTATATTCTGAGCAAACCTCAGCAGTATTAAACCTAAAATAAATAAATAAATAAATAAATAAATAAATAACAGCAGCGATGATTACCAGCCAGTCACAGTGTTGTTAGGCTAATATCACATACAAATTATCCAGCCTCTAACCTACACAGTAAGGGGTCTAATAGTGAGGAGCTTGTCCATTTGCTCCTGGCTATACTTAACAGTTATGCAATAAATACTTGGATGGTGGGTGGATGGATGGATGAACGGATGAATGGATGGATGGATGGATGGATGGATGGATGGTGGGTAGATGGATGGATGGATGAATGGTGGGTGGATGGATGGATGAACGGAGTATATGATTTGCGATTGGAGTCCAGGTTTTTACTGTAAGCCCAGACTTCAAGAGAGGCTGTTTTGCATCAGTGAGCTTTACAAACACTTTCTGGAAGTCAGTGTCCTGCTGTTCATGTGAGCAAACCAAAGGGCAGAGGGCTAATGACCTCTCGTGAGGAGGACGGAGCTTTCTGGTAAGTGAAAGCACTTTATTCAGGGCTTGGAAAATGAGTTCAAAATTGAAATTGCTTTCCCCAAAATGGTTGCGATCTTTCAATTTAAAGTGATTGGAGAATAAATAAAAACATGGAGAAGCCCATGAATCTGATTCCCCACACTGAAAAGGATCCCTGTGAACTCATGGTTCTCAGACACAGAGACAACAATGGCAGCCACTCCGAGGTGTCTCTGGGTAAGAGCTTTTGAGAGATCCTGTTTCCTCCATATCTATTGAAACATGCAGTGAGCTCAGTCCAAGACAGGCTATGAATAAGGCTGGAAAGCAGAAATACTGGGCTATGCTGTTGACTTTACTACTATTTGGGCAGAATAAGAAGGATACCTTCTCCTTGTTAGGTATTATTTTAACATTCCCATCTTACATGGTAGCTTTTAAAAAAGAAGAAGAAGAAGAGAAATAAATCTAGCTGTCTCCTTACAGAGACAATTTCCCTCTATATTTCTTGCAGCTCTTGTCCCATGAGGCGACAGATGAGGATGGGACAGCAATACTGATTTCAGAGCTGAGATACCATCTGATCCACTGGGAAAGAGCCAGTGGATCAAATCAGAATGAGCCCCTGCCTCCTGGGCAGCTATCTCTCAGCGTGGGCTTTGCTCTGTAGATCAGAAAAACAGCTGGTAGCTCGCAATACGTTATACAAACAACCTTTGCAGTGTATTGTTGTTTCTAGCTATGATGTAGTATGAATCACATAAAATACTGGTCTTTATTTGTGTGCCTTTTGGGTGGAACAAAATCCTATTAAGCAACTATTTTAGGGGAGAAAAAAATGAGAGTGGTATATCTGCCTTAATGTACATCTTAAATGTGAAAATACTAGCCAAAGGACTCACTGATTAGGAAAACAGCTCCCCAAATTACCCGCAACACATAAACCTTTGCAGATGCAAACTATCCTTGTGGTTTATTCAGAAATTTTCAAGTCAGGAACTTTCACCCAATTATTTCCCCCAAGTTAAAATATGGCTTTGTTTCCAGGCATATTGCTTGTGTTTGAGAAATTTTCTGATGTTCTTTTCTGAGTTAAGATTTTTCCCATAAAATGTGTATATTAATTTCTATAAACATTGAAACATTAATGTTTGGGGAAGAAACTGGACACTTTTAGCCCAGAGCTAACTTTCCCTTTTCTGAGCTATGTTTGGTTCTTATGTCTTAGTTTCCTATGAGTTGTTTTTTCATGCAATTTTATTTCTCACTTGATTATTTTTCATTTCCTGTCCCTGTAGTCCACATTTCTGGAAATAATTAGTGTCAATGGGGCCAAACATTCTGTGTTTATCAAGAAAATAAGGCAAAAAGTAAGTAATCAAGTCGCATGGCTGTGAACCTGAGATCTTTCTAGTGGTCATACATGTCAGTCCCACCCATGGATATTTGGTGTCAAGAAGTGTCCTAACCCAGCATGTGTTTAGGGAAAATCTACACCCATCACTCTCTGGCAGGTCTCTGGTGCATCACTCCTCTGGCTCTTTAAATTTCCAAATTGCTTTCCATTGCCCTCTGATAATACTATAATGAATTGGCTAAAAGATGTCAATCAACCCTGTCTCAATGAAAAACAAAATGACTTGAAGACATACTATTGTATCTGTTCATTGTGGCTGTGAACACTGTGGTCCTGCCACTATAAACAAAATTATAGTAGTTAGTGAAGTTCATTTGATTGGTTGTGATTTACACTCTGTTGACTTAAGCAAAGGATATAACCAAGTTGATCCACCTTGCAAGGCATGGATCAACTTTTGTGCATATTTGGAAATTAGAACAATCCTAACACCCACTACATTCAGTGACTGATTAATTAAGGAAACAATTTCTAAAGGAAAAATAAGATTTAAAAAAGAAAAAGGAATACAAACCACATGATCATTTCCCAAAGTGCATGTAGGGATGCCAGGTCTTAGATAAATTAATAGGATTTTGAAGAAAAAAATAGGCTGCAGAAGGAGAAAATGGAAAAGTTTTGAGAAAAAATCATGAGAAATTATAAGTGTCAGAGTGTGGTGTTTTGAATAAGAATGTCCCCCAGTATGCTCATATATTTGAATGCTTGGCCATTAGGGAGTAGCACTACTTAAGAAAGATTAGAAGGTATGGCCTGGTTGGGGTAGGTGTGGCCTTGTTAGAAGAAGTGTGTCACTGGGGACAGGCTTTGGGGTTTCAAATACTCAAGTCAGGCCCAGTATCCCTCTCTCTCATCCTGATGCCTGCCAATCCAAATATAGAACTCTCAGCTACCTCTCCAGCACCATGTCTTGCTTCATGCCACCATGCTTCCTGCCATGATGATAACGGACTAAACCAATGAACTGTTAGCAAGCCTCCAATTAGATGTTTTCTTTTCTAAGAGTTTTCATGATCATGGGAACATTGACTAAGGTGCAGAAGTTTGAGGAACACTGAGATGAACCAAGTCACAATAGAATCTTATTTTAGACACATTTGAGCTTTTATCATGTTGTTAACATCATCAGTCTCAAAGAGGGCCAACATTCCCCAACTTACTCAGCAGAAAATTTCCCACATCTGACCCCTCATTTTCTTCCCCAGGAAAAAACTTTTAAACAACCTTTTAAGTGTTTGCTTGGTAAACATGGACATGAAGTCAAACACTCTTATAGATCATTGTGTTAAATGTGGTGGTTTTGTAATTCCATTAATTTTTTTTCAGTCCATTATTTTTTGAAGAGCTAGTAAGTGCTAGAAATTAAATTAAGTCCTTCTACAGAAATTAAAATTGGCAGCGGCTCTAGAAAGTAGGTTATTCCTTCACCCCCACCCCTTACTAGGTAAAGAAATGGAGCTTAGAGAAACTTAGTAATTTTTTCAAGGTTGTTGGAAGTAGTAAACAGTGAAAGGCAGAGGCCAGATGAAAGCCAGAACTGGCTCTGTTAACCCCTGTGCTACAATGGCTGCATTATGTAACGTATAAATTTGTTCATATAATTCTTGGAAGGATGCATGACTTGAAAAGCTTCAAAAACCCTAGCATGAACTCATAATGTCTAGAAACTGAGAGAAGTGTTATCACTTTCCACTGCACAGTACTGATTGGTGACCATGCAGGAGACAAAGACATAGATAGACAGCTTCACTTGCTGCCCTCCAACATTAAGATATCATATCACTGTTGGTAGCTTCTAAACTAATCCATTTTGGAAAATAAAGGATATTGCTTTGTAAAAACCAGAATAAATTACCAGAATGTGGGAATTTTCTATTAAATGTATATATTGCTTTGTGAAGAAACACTGGAAATCTTTTCATATCAAAAACTTATACTCAAAATACTGGAGATATTTAATGTTTTAAATTATCTGAACATTGACATGAGTGATAAAACAGACTGTCTAACAAAAACATCAAATGATGCCATTTGAATCATTAATGATTCAACCTAAGTATAACATGAGCTTTTACTTTTGAAGATCAAAGCTTAATTTCATCATGCGAAGGGTTAATAGTCTTCTCTGTAATGTAGCTGAGATGAAGTCACGTAGTCTCAATGCACTGTCTAAATACTTGTTTCTACATGCACTGTAGTACATCGAGACAATATGTCTCTGTAGCCGTCTGCTTAAATGAAAAGAATTCTGAAATCGGTGTACATAAAGCAGGTTCTCAAATATTAAACCCAGTATGCACTTAGACATGAAATCTCTCTTTTTATTGGTGTCTGGAAATATAAAAGATAAATTTTAATGGGATGAGGGTCATAGAAACAGCAAGAAAATGAAAGAATGCCGGAGGCCAGCGGACAGAGTCAAGGCAGCAATAACTAACAATAATGTGGAGATGCAGGAGATGGGAACACCGGAGGAAAGATGGTCAGAGGAAGAGATGCCAGACAGTGCTAAAGAGTATTCAGTATTTTGCCACCCATGATACACTCTGTGCTTACAAACTGCCTCCTCAACCTAGAGCAACCAGGATTTATAAGCCTCCCAAGTTTGGAAAAAAATGGTTGTACATTTTTTAAATGTTTGGAAAAGGAGGGTCTGCAGGTTTATAACTCCATCCCTGCCTTTGGCCAGCTTCCACCAGGCGTGGCAGTTACTGTGGATTGCAAGATGCAAGGGTTGACTGTGCAATAAAATAAGAAAACTCTTCCAGTGAGATCTGTTGAACAATATAGAAAGCTTTGCAATTTCACACCAGGAGTCACAGCCTGGCCTTGTTTTCTGGTTGCAAATCTGAAATAGCAGTCATCTGTCTGTCTGACTGACATCTTTTTATACTGCCTTTTAATCACTCTCAGAAAAAAAAATTAGATTGATTATTGTCTGGTGGCTTTCTTATGGTCTGTAACTTCAAAGATATTAAAACAGAATGGCCAATTTTATTTTCTCTGATGTTGAAAGTTTTAAAAGTTGGAATTCTGCATTCTATTTTAGTCCCAAGAACAATAATGTGACTTGCAGATAACCATCTAATAAAATGCCCTAAAGGACAAGTATTCTGTCTGCCTTCCCATAAACTCTAAAAGATGATAGAATAGGTTTACACAGTCGTTAAACAAACATGAGCCCATAGCATACTGGAAAGTTGAAAAACAAGATTCCTAAGATGTCATTCTGGGCCAAGCAAGGTTCTGCAAGAAGCAACAGAGCCAAAGATCAAGTTGAGAATAACAATGAAGACAGGCTGTCTGTATGGAGACAGCTACAGAGGAACTGTCTGCTGCCACTAGAGAGATCAACAGAGAGCCCTGAGTGAGGAAAAGCAGCTGAAGGGGAAAGGCAAGGTGGTGGGTAATTGCTGTTGGGGCATGTGGACATCAGAGTCTGGGACATATGAGTCACTAGTACCCACACAGTGCCAGGGTTCATAACCTCCAATCCTAACAAATAAGCATTTTGCTATTCATTTCACTTCAATTTGTCTGTTGGTATGAGGTGATTCTGAGTAGTACCATAGTCACCAAAGATTCAGTAACTGACACAGCACCCCTTTAGGAGGGAGGGACATATTGATGTAACATCAACACTCACCTTGACTAGGCAACAGTGTTAGTGACAGCATAGCCTGGAATGCAAGCAGCACACCTCAAAGCCCAGCTTGCTCGCCCACTCTCAGTATCTGAGTATCTTATAGGGCTTCCATCTGCAGGAACAGGAACCCTGTAGCCATGTGCAAAGAGGATACCTTAAGAAACCCCAGAATTCTTATGTGGAAGTAGAGTGTTTTGCTTAGTTTGAATTTTGTTTGGCCTCTTTGAAGTTTTGATGTTGGTTCTCTTGCATATTGTATGGGGTTGCTGTTTGTTTTTCTACAAAAAATTCTTATCTGGAGAGATGACTCAGTGGGTAAATTGCTTGCTACTAAAGCCCGAGTTCAATCCCCAGCACCCATGTCAAACCCAAGTTCCTTTGTTTGAACCTGTAACCCCAGCGCTTAGAGATGGAGACAGGCAGATCCTCACAGCTTGTTAAGCTGATGGCTTACTTGAAACCTCTGGCTCCTGACTCAGTTAGAGTTCTTGCCTAAAAATAAGGTGGAGTATAACTGAAAAAACCACCCCATACCAACCTTGTCTGCACGTGCACAGATGGGCATGTGAACCCATGAATATACACATGACATGTGCACAAAGAGTTCTATTTTGTGATTTTTAGAAATACAGAGTCCTAGACATGACATGGTTGAACATGTTTGAAATTCAGGTACTCAAAAGCCCAAGGCAGGATTACAACTTTGCAACCAACTTAGGAAATAAAGAGAGTTTTGAGGCCAGCCTACTGTGCATCAAAATCAAAAGGGAAAAAAGAAACAGGAAGTAATGAATCTTTGAAGCTACCTTCACGTTTTAATATCCTTGCACTCTTTGGTTCCTTGTATGGAAATTTCCACTTGTAGCATAGTTCTATGTAAACTTCTGTAGTTCAGCATTGGTCAGTAGTGTCCATTATGAAACTGGGTTAAATCAATGTAAGGTCCTGTGCTTTGCTCTTTAACTTTGGGATTCGATTCATGATGCGTTGGAAGTTTTTGAAGCCAATTGGCAGTATGGAAGATTTATTAAGACTCTTGTTGAATTTGGACACCACCTAACTCTTCTGATTAAAATTAATTATACCTGCCTCCTTGTACCTGTTACATTCTTTGGTGCTGTCAGAGAGCTATTCCATGAACGTCCAGCTATCTATCACTTTGCATTGAATGAAAACTTTGTCTTGATAGAAATTGGGTCATTTATCTCTGACTCCTCAATGCTAACCATAGTCTAGTGTACAATTAACATGCAGTGTCTCTTCGATAAGTCAAGGGCAGAGAGGGCGCTGTCATATTAATAAGCTAGAGTAATGTTTTCTAAAGACAACATTTTAGTACTTGATAAGTGTATGTTCTCTCGAAAGGGGAGAGAGAGAAAGATACATGGTGAGAGAAGAAGAAGAAAAGGGAGAAAGTTCAAGAATGCCTAGGAATTATGTGGCTAGGAATTATGTTCCATCATGGGTCATGAAGGTAACAGAAGGAAAGGGCAGGTGAGACTTCTTTAGTGGATTGAGGAAGGCATCCAGTGCTCGGCACTGTTTCCATCTGGTGATGGTCATGCCTCCACTGCAGCCTTGGATCTTGAAGTATAAGCAGGCACCACTAACTACTCTTAAGAGTCCTGGGGATAACATTGTAGTAACCTTACAAGCCTGGGAACTGGGAGCACACTGTATGACAAGGGAAATCTACTACCATTTTCAGAGACATACTACCACCATTGTTCAGAGACATCTGTCATAACTTCTCCTGCTTAAAGTCCATAAGTTCATTCTGTTAGTATATTTGACAGATGCACAACCATCACTAGAATCTAATTTTAGAACAACTTCCAAACACCAAGGGGAAGACTACCGCCTATTCCCTACCAAACCTACAGATGCTAGGTAATCAGTAACTGGCTTTTCTCTCAGGATTTGCTTGTTGTGGACATGTCATATCGGTGAGATCATAATCTATGTAATTTGTATGACAGGTTTCGTTCATTCAAAATGTCTTTCAAGTGCATCCACATTGTAGCATAGGTCTTTCTTCTTTTCCATTGTCAAATAATATTCCATTATAGGGCCATGTCATATCTTCTTTATCTACCTATAACTTGATACATACTTGTTTTATTTCAGCTTTTAGCTACCATGTTACTTCCATTAAAATAAATATATATATATATATACATAAGTGACAAACGTCATCTAGGAAAGATTATGGCAAGCAAGTAAGTTTCCCGGCGATACCCCACTGTTTTGCTTGGCTGCCATAGTGCAGTCTGGAGAGGCGCAGCCCCAGAGACTTTGCCCCAGGATTGCTTCTTGCTGCTGATTAGGACTTTCTTGCCACTATTCCATAGCCTGATGATTCCGGGCATCAGATCACTCTATTGGACAAATTTCTTGCAGATCAAGATGAAGTTCAACTTTCATGAGTTAATGCTCTTTAGATGAATAAATGCCATTATAGAATTCCTGATTTGATCCAATAATTTTGGGGACAAAGTTTAAGAAGATGGTTTTAGTTGTTTTGCCAGAAAGATGTTATAAATTTAGAACCAAGAATATAATGTGTTCCCTCCTCATAGAATAGTAAGCAAAGGTTGCATAATAAGAAAGCAATGAGCTTTCATAAATTGCACTAAGAGAAATAGACTTGGGGCAGATTTCTTATCAAGGAAAAACATTTATTCTAGGTCAGGTCCAAGGATGAGGCCACAGGTGTGTGCTATGATATAGCAAGACCTGTTGCTTTGAACTTATAATGATCTTATAGAATGAAACACTGCTTTAAGCTTATTATTTGACATCCTTCTGTAACTCCTTTTTTCTGTAACATTTTATCTATGAAGTATTTTTATAAAAAAATAAACTTTTGTCTAAGAAGATATAAAAAGGCTGAGAGGAAAAAAATAATGCGTGGCTTTGAGGGCTCTGCTCCATCCACCAAATGTATATATGTCTATTTATCTATGTGTATATACACACTTTTGTGCTTTCATATGTACATATATGTGTATGTATAGAAGAATGTATGTGCACTTCTGAAATATAAAAAAAAAACAGGTAGTTAAGCTCAACCAGTGTGTGTGTGTGTATCTAACTTTCCTTTTTGTTTTTCTTTCTTTCTTCCTTTCTTCCTTCCTTTCATTCTTTCCCTTTCTCTGTGAAATTGCCAAAGTTTTTGGCCCAAGAACAGTAAGAGTTAAATTGCCAGAAGCCATCAGCTTCTGGTCCCCCAGAGCAGTTAGAGTTAAAGACCAGAGATCATCAGCCTTTGATCTTCAACTGATGTGTCCCACCTCAGTACCTGATCCTGCAGGGTCTGGCCCCTACCTAACACACAAGCTTAGTTTTAAATTTGCACCTGTATTTTACCATCTTACCTGATATCAATATAGTTTTAAATAAAAGAGAAAAAGAAAAGGTATCAGCATTGGAAAAGACATAAAATTATATCCACTTGTGAAAGACATGAATCTATTAAATGCAAAACCTCAAATATTCCACTCAAACAAAACTTAAGAAATAATAAGTGAGCTCAATAAAGTTGATGATCCAAAATTATCTTACAAAAAATCTTTGTTATATATTTATAATAACAGCAATCTACCCAGAAAAAAATAATAAAATGATATTATTAATAAAATCAAAATAATAAAATGCTAACAAATAAACTTAACCAAAGAAATTAATGATATACCATATCATTAACTATACACTGAAAGCTCCAAAATACTAATGAAGTAAATTAAATACACAAATAGAAAAATACCCTACATTTGTGGTCTAGGAGAACTGATATTGGTAGCATGTTCGTATTTCCCAAAATTATGCACATATTCATTGTATTCTTTATCTAAACACCAATGACATTTTTCAGAGAATCAAACAAACAAAATAACCATAAAACTCAAATGAAACCACAGAATATCCAAATTTCCTGAAGCAATCTTAGCAAAGAATAACAGTATTCGAAACATCATACTTCTTTATTTCAAATTACATTACAGAGGTGTAGACATCAAAATAATTTGGTAATGGCATAAAAAGTAGACAGAGAGACCAATGGAAAATAATAGATAGTCCAGAAATAAGTCCTATATATATGGTTGATTAATCTTCCATTCATCAAGATTACACCACACGATATGATCAACTCTTTAATGAATAGTGTTGACTAGATCTCCACATGCAAAAGGATGAAATTACATCTTCATCTTAAGTCATAAACAAAAAATAACTTGAAATTAAAGACTTAAACATAAGCCTGAGTGGGAATAGCATTCCACTTTAAAAATAAAAGGACTTTTACTACTCACTCACAATATGACATTGGGTTGGGTGGCTCCTATGCTAGAGGACAGGAACTAAACTTAAAGCCAAATCCTGGTGGATCTGATTTACAGAGAATAGGATGTTGGTTACCAGAACTGGGATATGAGAGAGATGAGATATCTGTCAATGACAATGAACATTCGCCTTTACGGTGAATATGTTCTGGAGATCTAATGTGCAGTGAAGTGATTTTAGTTACTACGAAAGTAGTACATACTCGGAGTTGTGAAGAGACTACAGAAGATGTATTCTCACCAAAAAAGAGAGGATAATGATGTAAGATGACGGATACCTTCACTGTCTTTCTTTTAACTATCATTTCACTCTGTTTACTTACATCAAGTCATTCTACTGTATACCTTCGACATGCATAAATTTTACTAATCATGGCCCGGTGAAGCTGGGGAAAAATATAGTTTTCATGAGAGTTTATCTATCAGATCAAGCAGCACATAAATGTATCTCAATATTAATTCACTCTTTAAAATTTTGTCTATGAGGGGACAAGGAGGGTGAATATATGAAGAAAAATTAAGATGAATGGGGATGAATATAATCAAAATGTATTAAATGCTGTGAAACTATGAAACTTTTTGCTAATTAATAAAAAATGTATTTTTTAATGTCATCCATTAGCTACCCATTTTCATACTGAAAAATGGCTGAATGAAAATAATTTTACAATGAAAGAAATCACATCTTTTTGCTCCATTGGAAAGAACCCTAGAACTTCACAGTATTTTTCTTATCTCTAGTCACTTAGACAGAACCTTAAGTCCCAAAATGTCCTACTCTGAACATCCAAGGGGATGAATAACTCTGTGTTTCCTATGAATCTTAAAACTTATGACAGCCTTGATGAGAAATTCCACTCAGGGGTTAGATATACAAACTTTAATAAGATATATTTAGGGAAATTATTAGGTGGTTGGTCTCAGGAATGATCTAGGAAACCAGCTTCATTCTTTGTATCTATCATGCACCCTCTCAATCCAGCACCAAATCCAGTGACCTCCTAGGATATAACTCAAGACAGTCTAAATGCAGAGTCCCATCTAATGACATTTTTATCTCACCTCTTCTATGTTTATGTGTACTTTGTTCAAAATGATCATGGTACCATTAAATTTCAAAGGGGCTTCCCAACTTGAAGATTTTGTCATTATAAGGCGTTATAGTCAATCTCTGCCCTCATGTGTTTTGTTTCTTCACTGACATCACTTCATCTTTGGGCTCATAAAAGGCCAATCAAATTACAGAAATGAGATATGTAAGAACACGTTTATATTTAAGACTATAATTGTTTTTAATGGAAATGATGGGGTTTCTCCAGTATAGAGGAAAATTCCATGGATAGAAACTAAACTAACTGCTCTATAATTTGCGTTACTCACTCTCCCAAAATGGGTGAATATATTCAAAACCCTACTAAGCTGGTAAATTATAAGGGATACAGGGCTTAAGTGTATGATAGGGAAGGGTATTGCTTAAGCAACTCTGATTCTGCGTCTCAACTATTGATGCATTTTTCTGTCTGTCTGTGTGACCTCTGACCAATACCTAGTTCACTGCTTACTGATATTACTAGTTACCGACACTGGATCTTTGTGCAGTTTGTCTGTCCTGGGTTTATAAATATGCTAATTTTCTGCAAATAAATATGTTATAATCACTCAAATGTGCTTCCAAGCTATAATCTACTAACCAAAAGAAAACACCAAAACTTGCCCATCTTTGAAATATTGTTTTTATTTCTATAGCATTTAGCAACAGTAGCCTACTTTCTGTAATTTCTAATGATATCAAATGTAATATAATCTACTTAATGTAGTCCTTGGCACAAAATAATCACACAATGAGTTTGAGTTATCTAAAGGGGTAGAATTAGAAGCACAGACATGAATGGAAGTTGAAGAGATACATTGCCTTTGTAGCTCATACAGTACCGGCCATGATTCTACCAGACAAGATCAGTTCCTGGGCCTCAGAGATAGAAAATGTCATCTTTGTTAAAATAAAAAAAATGATGGTCTTAGAGAAACATAAGTTTAACCTATGGCATATGACCTAGATCTAGCAGGTGAGACTTTCTATGGTCAGCAACAAGAGATTGATTGTAGAATTCACCCAGGTAATAACACATGTGGAATGCTGTTGTCTCTTTGCCTGGTGGTAGCCTGGATGCACTGAATGTAGACCAGCTCCCATTTGAGATGAAAAGCTAGACTAGATACGAGATGGGTGGGACAAAGGCAAAGAGAAATGTTCAAAAATAAATATGGATTGGGAGACAAAGTAGAAAATGTCCCCAGTTGTCTCTCCCAACCCTAACTTAATTCCATGGGTGACCTGAATTTAAAACTGGCAAACTTCACTTTGAGGAACTATGGGTGCCAGGCCTAGGGTAGAAGATGCCACTGCCTGACGGCACTAGGGTGAGGTGAGATCAAGATAGTATAGTTGAGCTGCAAGCTGCAGGATCCTGCCCTAGATTTGCATGCACCTTTACAGATATCTCTCTGTATCTGTCAAATCTTGCATACATTGTTCCAGTGGCCAAACCTGACTTAGAATCATACAAGGAAAAGAACAATGAAGATTACATTTCAGCCTGGCAGAACTGTTGTGATCAAAATTAGCACAGATGCAAAGGGAATCCGTTTCAATATTTTTTAATAAGACCACTTCTCAACCTCTGTGCACAATTTTATGTATCATTTTTAGCATTGATCACTAGATCTTGTGACAAAGATGTAAGCATAAATGCTGTGCATAAGTTGGAGATATTAAAAACTGTCACATATTGATAAATAAATGCACAAAAGAGGAATTCAAAATATAGATGTCTTTCATCTTTCAATCTATGAGTATGAAATATGCTTTCATTTATTTAGATCTTTAATTTTTTTCAACAACATCTTCTAGCTCAGAGGGTATGCTGTGTCCTTTCTTTGTTAAGTTTATTCCAGGTAATTCTTTTTACACTATTGAAGATAAAAATATCCTTCTTCATTCCACATCCATATTGTTTATATAAGACATAGAAGTATAATTTATTTTCATATATTGAGCTCATACCTTACAATGTTACTGAACTCATGTATGAATTCAAATAGTTTTTTAAGTGAATTTTTTGAGATTTTTTTTCCCAGAAAATGTCAATTTCTATTAAAGAATTTATTGAAATATACAAGAAGCTAAAGAGTAGAGGAATTTCTTAAAATAATAAATTAAAAAAATAAAATATCCAATAAAAAATAATAATAAATTAAATCTTTGGATCTCGGCAAGAAACAAAAGCCATAATGTTCTCTTCTAGAACAAACTACAGAGAAGATGAGAAGGAAAGTGCAATTGAAAGCTCATTTCAGAGACTAATCCAGAAACAAATTTTAACAAGCAAAAATAGTGTAGCTCTTGGTGAGAAACTAATGTTGGGCCCTTATATGCTACTGACAACAAAAACGTTGCCAATCACAGCACTATGCATGGCCCTTAGTAAGTAACTCCTCTGTTCCTGGTTCCTTGATTATAAAATGGGAAAGGTTTCATCATCTCAAAGATTTAAAAAAAAAAAAAGCCAACCACCATTGTAGGGAGAGGAAGAAGTGAAGAGAAAAAGGAAAGAAATGGAGGTAGCTCATGTAAAATCATCCAGATGAAGATGACTAAAGAAAAAGAGAGCAGCGTCTGCAAGAGACCCATCTAGGGAGACTCCATTTCTCCAGAAGCCAGTGTTGGTTCCACTCGGAGGTTGTTAATACAGAAGAGAGGCTAACCTGGTGGCTTGGGTGAGCTGAGTAAAAGGCATGTTTAATTTCCGGTGCCTCTAGAAGATACAAGTAAAGGTCTTCAGTAACAACTATATTGTAATATTTAAGGATTTAATAGCCACCTATGGACTAAGAGAGAAGACAAGGTTTTGTAGATGATGATGGTGGTGGTGGTGGTGATGGTGGTGGTGGTGGTGGTGGTGGTGGTAGTGGTGGTGGTGACCATTACCATCATCACCATTAAATTTATTAGGTTTTAGGGGAGTACCCATGTCACAATACACATGGAAGTCAAAGAGCATCTTTGTAGAAATCACTTTTCTCTTGTTACCCGATTGATCCCAGTGATCGAACCTAGTCCTCAGGCTCACCTTACTACTGAGCCAAATTGTTGACCAAGAAGTTAAAAACTTCTTTTGTTTTGGATGGTTTTCTTATGATTTCTGGACTGAATGAGGGCCCTTAAACATGCTACAAAAAGCCTCTATCACTGACTTACAACCCCAGCATAAGAGAAAGTTTGAAGCCTAGATTCTTGATTCAATGCGAGAGTTGATTTTGAAAAGAAGATGGTGAGATTTATGTCAGATTGCAGTATTTCTGTACTGTTGTTGTTCTTGGTTAGTACTTTGTTATTTTTTCCTTAAGGTCTTGTTGATTTCGTGTCATTGATCTATTAATTTTCTTTGAGACAAGATCTCACTGTATAACCCAGGTTAGTTCCTTCCATACTCTTCCTGCCTCAGCCTACCAGTGCTGGGGTAAGGGGTTAGATGACCCATCTTCATTACAACATTACTAGACTTAAAATCACCATGTAAACACATTACTGGTCATGTATATGAGTTTTCAGAAATATTTAACTAAAATAGGAAGACCTATCCTGAGAGGGGGTACTAACGTCCTTTGGGCTAGGGTCCCAGACTAAATAAAAAGGATAAAATAAGCAGAACACTAGCATTAACCCCTCTCTGCACCCTTACTATGGATGCAGTGTGACCAGATGCCTTACCTTTCTGTCACTGTTCCTTCTCCCTCTGGGATAGACTATATCCCCTGGAACCATGTGCCAAAGCAAATCCTTCCTTTCTTCTTCAAGTTGCTTCCTATTAGATATGTTTGTCACAGCAATAAGAATAGTAACAGGTACTACAGGAGTGTCCACCATGCCTGGCCTGGGTGTGCACCCTTCAGGATGAATGTAATAGAGAACTGGGAGAACGGCTCCTGGTTGGTATAACCAATGAGACACGGGGACCAGGGCAAGACCAGATGCTGGGGTGATATTTCCAACATAAAGAATGCCGAGAGAAAGTTGTCAGTTCTCATTAATATCAACTCTCCTTTGGGGAAAGAATGGGTAATAGTTCTTCGAACTACTCTTAAAGATTTCCTGTAAATTGGAAGCTATCCAAATATAAAATGCAAGACACAAATAATCATCCCTTTCAAATATTAAAGTTGGCATCACTGATGCAGCTTAAGATGTTATGAGATATATAAAATACGCCAATTGCCAAGTTAATGCTATCATCCACAGCTTTAGTCTGCTAACTCTACTTTGATATACTTTCCTGAAGAAATGGTTGTATATGTAAACACAAATGAGACAGCACCATGCATAACTGCAATATTAGAAACTACCTGAACATCCAGCTGCAAAGAAATGGTTAAGCAAACATTGGTCTGATCACTTAGCGAACATACTCCATTGATATTACAAGCACAGTGGCTAGATAGTGATGTGGAAGCATCTTTTGTTTACAGCTAAATGGAAAAATAAATACAATCCAAGATATTTCGATCATCATGTTAACGGTGGCTATAAAACACACACAAACAATATGGAAATTTGAAAAGGGCAAAAATTCTGGTAACATTTACCCTTTACATGTGTTTAATTTATGACATGTTTGTACTGAGGAGTGTGATTTTGAATGCATTTTTTTCTTTTTTGTTTTTGTTTTCTTTGAGACAGGGTTTCTATATAGTCTTGACTGTCCTAGAACTGCCTTTGTAGACCAGGCTGGTCCTGAACTGAGATCAGTCTGCCTCTGCCTCCCAAATGCTGGGATTAAAGGCATGTGCCACCACAGTTAGCTATATTTTTTCAATTAAAGAACAAAAACATTCAAAATGGCATAAACTCAAGGCTAGTAATCTATTTGTATTTAAGGTTATCTTTTATTATATTAGCCAGCGCTTTTGAGCTGTTAAATAGGTGGAATTTCATGCATCAACACAGAGTTATCCAATGAGAGGCGTATGGTGAGCAGAACTGGTGAAAGGCTGACTAGGAAAAATGTTGAAGAGTGTGTGTTTGCTGTTTATGCTGAAATAGGCTAGGAGTGGAGACTGGGTAAAAGACCTGCCCATTTGTTAAGCATTTCCCACCTAGGGACCTTGAATAACCAACCATGTTGGGTTTTGTGGTTCAAACCAAGCATAAGTTATTCTTTAATTCCTTCCTGTGGCTCGTGTTACGATGAAGCTGAGAGACAACAATGGTGTTTAAAAGCAGGAGAGATGGCACCGTTGGTAAAGCACTTGGGCATATGAAGACCCGAGTTTCATTCCAGGACAGGCAGTGTGCACCTATAATCCCAGAGGTGAGGCAGTAGAGACATGTGGATCCTTGGAGCTTACTGGTCAACCAGTCTAGCTTTCACCATGAGCTCCAGGTCAATAAAAAAAAAACACTGTCTCAGGGTTTTAGCACCTGAGAAAGAACCAAGGCCAAAGTTGTTTTCTGACCTGCACACACATGTGCACATACACTGTATGGGTACATGCATGCACCTGTACTTGAACATATACATGCATTCACAGGTACCCAAAGAATTTCAAGGAATTTAAACCACAATAAATGATTGCGGACATCTTCTGATGACCTTGGTAGTGGAAACACTGCTGTCCTGCATCAGAGAAGGTTTTGGGTGCCTCTCAGAGCAGCACTTTATCCCCCTGAAAATGGCTCACTTCAGAAGGTTTATGACCATCCATAAAACTGCAGAACGTTTTATTCTTTTTTCATTAAGCCACCTTTGCAATCATTTTGGTCTCTTTATGGTCTCTTATTTAATCTGTTTTTTCATAGACTAAAGGCAGGGAAAAAAAAGAATCCATCAGTGGTCAAGATAGTAATTAGTGTAAGTTACAGCCTAATTGCTGGAAGCCCCATCTCCTGACTAGTTACTGCCTCAATCTGCCTCCATCGGTGACTTTTTAAAAAACTTCTTCTAAAACAATGGCAAAACAGAAAATGACCAACCTGCACCTTTTTCCCAACTGCAACAGCCACAGAGGTTTGTATTCTTTCTGACCAAACTCACTCACCAAACTCTAAGGAAAGCAGGCATTAATAAACATCAAAAGAGTTTTATTTCCTATACTGGAAATTCCCATTTGCATAAGACCTACCACCAAATCTCTTGGACAGGAATTTACTCACAAGGAAAGGACATTCCAGAGGAAAACCCCATTCACACTCAAGCTTCAAACCACATACAGGTTTTGGTTTATGGTTTTTGTTGGGAGGGTTGCTCGTTGGTTGTTTTGTTTTCTTCTTCTTCTTCTTCTTCTTCTTCTTCTTCTTCTTCTTCTTCTTCTTCTTCTTCTTCTTCTTCTTCTTCTTCTTCTTCTTCTTCTTTTAGAAGAAAACACCAGCCATGCTTATTCCTGGAGGATTTTTTTTTAATCTTTTAATTAATGACAGCCCTTGGGGCACTGAGCAACTGTTAATTAAAACAAGAAGGAAAGTAGAGGAAGCAGGCGCAAATGCTAAGATGAACACATTTCCTTTTTCTCTGCAGGAGAATAGCATTATGAAGCCGGCATTAATAAATATGAATACTTTTGAAGGAAACTATATGAAAATGTTAAAAGAGATTCTAACTTGGCTTGACACACACTGGCAGGTGCATAAATTAGTCAGGTCTCCTCTAGAATTACAAACCCCAGGGTGTCACCTTTTGTCTAATTGAGTGGTGGTAGGGCTCTTTCTCCACCATGCCAGGATGGAATGCTTCTGTCTCAGCACGGGCTGACTCTGTCAGGGGGTGGCGACTGATCAAAGGTCTTCTAGGGATAGATTCCACTTTCATTCTATTGCTGGGCTGGCCTTCAAACTGGCAGCTACCGTCATTATGAGTTATTTCTTAGAAGCTATGTCTGCTGCTTTTTCTATTCTTCAGCCTTTCCCTTTTCAATCAGAAAATTTTTACTTAGAAAATACCTAATTATTAGGTCTTTTGGTTCATCCCCTGTGATTACTTAATCCAAGCAAGATATGAATGGTGGGATCATCCAGTTCTTCCCTCCCGCATTGTCCTGTACCCCTTATGAAGAAAGCTTTTGTAGTTTTCCTGTGCTCCCAAATCTACCCAGCAAGCAAGGCTCTAGCTGTAAGAACTAAACCAAATGGGAAAAAAGTAATAAAATCTAGCTAATATTTTATTTGGTAGGTAACCAAAGCCAGAGGAGGTGTGTGTGTGTGTGTGTGTGTGTGTGTGTCTGTCTGTCTGTCTGTCTGTCTGTCTGTCTGTCTTATATCTGTGTGTCTGTGCATCTTTGTGTGTCTGTGTGTCTGTATGTGTCTGTGTGTCTGTATGTGTCTGTGTGTATGTGTTTTGTCTGTATGTATCTGTGTGTATGTGTTATGTCTGTGTGTCTGTGCTACCTCTGTATGTCTCTGTGTGTCTATGTGTATGTGTTGTGTGTTTGTATATATGCGTGTGTATATGTTGTGTCTGTGTGTGTCTGAGTGTCTGTATGTATTTTATATGCATGTGTCTGTGTCTCTGTATTTTTGTATGTTTGTGTGTGTGTTTATGTCTATGTGTGCTTCTGCATATGTGTGTGTCTATGTGTGTATATGTTGTGTTTGTTTCTATTTTGTTTCTATTTCTAGTGTTTGTGTTCATGTGTGTGCGTGTGTGTGTGTGGTGTGTGTGTGTGTGTGTTAGTAACAATGTTATTTCTAGGGTAGCTTTCCCAATTTTCTATGTCCTTCATTTTACATAATTTTATTAGCTTTTTAATCAAAACTCCTTTTCAAAACTAGAACTGCAGTTTAGAGCTGGGTTCCCCCCCACCTCCTCTGTGTATCAAATTTCTTTGATGTTCTGTGTCAGAGGATACGGGGTCAGCTCATGGGAATCAGTGTAATTTATGGAATTTTTCAGATTCCAGCTAAGATCAGTAGCTAGGAGACAACTTTAGGTTTCATTTGGCTGTTTGGAGTCAGAATTTATTCTTTGCCACACATAAGATCTGGCTCCCCTGTTGCTCTGTCTCTAAAATAGCAAGCATTAGGTTAGGTAATCAGGAAGCTACAGTCTGTGAGGGAAAAAGAAAAAAAATCCCTCCCCTCTTTAGCCAATACCTAGGCAAGCATAGCTGCAGAGTAGAAAAATAACAATAGTAATAATGTATTTTCTCTTTCGCTTGCTATAATGATGTCTATTGGAAACTCCTCAGATACTCCCGGCTCTCTCAAAAGCAGCTTTCCTTGCTTTCTGCCAAGCAGGAGGTGAAGGAGGCCCATTGCAGAGCACAGAGGGGGAGTGAGGGGCGGAGTCTTCCTGACCTCAAGGTTCGCCTTCTTTTGTTTTCTTTACTCTCAAACCTAACTGGGGCAGTCTTTTACCTATTACTTAAAAGAAAACCTTTACTACATTTTTCAATGTAGACCTACCTTAGGATTGCTGTGTGAGCCCATTCATAAAAATAAAAAATAAAATAAAAATTTTTAAAAAGCTTCTAAGGAGTTGACTGGACACATCTACTCCTGGGCCCTGGGCCCTCCCACCTTCCACCTCCCACCCCTTCCTGCTCTGATTGCAGGTCCTCCATTCTGTGCTTTATGAGTCCACCATTCATTAAATCTGGTGCTTGTGCCTCTAATTGGACCCGTGCAAGCTGTAATTCACAAAATTTCTGTTTGGGGGGTTAGTTTTAAAGTCTGAACAGTTACCATATTCAGTGACTCCTGACTGTTTCGAGGCTAAAAGCTGAAGCTCCTCCCTAGCCCTTTGTGAGCTGGCCACCAAGTCTCTTTCATTCTCTGAAGCTTTTCTGCATTCTACCTGCAACCACGTGCAACAGCTTTTCACTTACTCAATATCTGTTCTCCGGAGTCCCCTCTATACCTTTATCCATGTTTCCACACCCTGACCCTTCTACTCTCGGGGAAATCCTACTGATGTCTCGAAACCTGCTTTATACTGTTCACCACGGTTGA
Organism: Arvicanthis niloticus; assembly: GCF_011762505.2. NCBI lineage: Eukaryota > Metazoa > Chordata > Mammalia > Rodentia > Muridae > Arvicanthis > Arvicanthis niloticus. Next base: position 18,348,686 of record NC_133436.1, on the reverse strand, counting down.
AATGCGATAACTCTCATGTCTAGGTGTTGCCCTGTGACAGTATTAAGACATGGAGTCTGAGGCTGGGGGTGTAACATAGTTGGCAGAGTGCTTGTCTATCATGCACCAAGTCCTAAGTTTCTGGGTTTGATCTACGGCACTATACAATCTAGACATGGTGGTAGGATCCAAAGTCCACAGTCATCCTTGGTTATGTGGGGATTTTGGAGCTAACTGCACTATGTGAAAACTTCCTTAAAAAAAAAAAAAAGGAGAGAGAGAAAAGAGGAATGAAAGGGCATGGGGAGAGCAAGGGAGAAGAAGAGGGAGAAAAAAATGAGAGGGGAGAGGGAAGAAGTGAGGGAGGAAAGAAATAAGAGAGAAAGGGAGGAGAAAGGGAAGGAGATGGAGGGAGAAGGAGAGAGAGAGGGAGAAGGAAAGGGAGAGGGAGAGGGAGAGGGAGAGGGAGAGGGAGAGGGAGAGGGAGAGGGAGAGGGAGAGGGAGAGGGAGAGGGAGAGGGAGAGGGAGAGGGAGAGGGAGAGGGAGAGGGAGAGGGAGAGGGAGAGGGAGAGGGAGAGGGAGAGGGAGAGGGAGAGGGAGAGGGAGAGGGAGAGGGAGAGGGAGAGGGAGAGGGAGAGGGGATAATACAATTTAGGACATGCCTTTCTAAAGAAGTTTTACAGGGGACATCAGTTTCTCCTGTCCTGCCTTCTACCACATACTGGTGTCTAAATTGTGAGGAAGGCTTGGTGGCTCTCCATTCAGCCTCCTCTGAGGTATTCTGTTACAGCAGAACACAGCAAGTGCAACTTGTCCCTTCTTTTTATCTGTGTCACTGCCAGACTGCTGTGCACTCTTTTCTACACACACAAACATGTGTAGAGTTTCACCTGAAACTGCAGTTGTACACAGTTGTGTGTTCATCTCTCTCTGTGGCAAGCAAGCTACAGTGCTGACAGCCAGACAGGAAATCGAGTGTTGATTCTGAGACATACAGCAGCATAAAACAACGTTCACCCCAGAAGCAAAAGTTCACTGAAAGAAGAAAGAAAAAATTGGACTAAAGTCAATAAACAAATAAAAGGTTTTCATTTACAAAGCTATTCATCATGTCCCCATGAACTCAAAGACAGATTTAAACTATGGCAAGACATATTCCAGTTGTCTGAAAAAAATGTATCCTCAAATAGTGACATAGAATATTAAGGAAGTCACATGGGCAGTGTTGAGAACGAGACAGGTACACACATATCTGTCTGTGAGCTTAGAAAAAGCTTTACATTCTTGAGCATTTCCGTATATTGTGAATATGTTGACTGATTGTTAAATGTGCCCCCATTTCTGACGATCTTTAGGATAACCTCCTAGAAATGAATGAGCCAATAAGAAGCAATGAACATGTTGATCTTCCCGAATGTGTATTGCTGAGTCGATTTTCTTTTTTTTTTTCTTTCCCATCTCTTTTTTTTTATTATTTTTTTTATTATTAGATCTTTCATTTACACTTCAGATACCATCCCGTTTCCCCATTCCCCCCCTTAGAAAACCCCTATCCCATGCCCCCTTTTCCTTTTTGCATTTATACATTTTTTTAAGAAATGTTAATCATAGGCTTTATAAGTTTGGTATTGTTCAGTCAGAGGTGTAACCCACTACCCAACCTAGATATATCAACTATCTTTGACTGGTGGAGATACATGAACATCTGCTTCCCTGTCTCCCCCCTCTATCTCTCTTTCATCACCTAGCTTCTCCTCTCCTTCTTCTCCTCTTCTTACTCCTTTTCTTCCTCTCAGTACTCCTCCCACCTTAGCTCCTCCTACACATCACCCTTCCTGTTAAAAGGAAACTTTTCTCTCAAAATACAATTAGAGCATAATTATGCCTATTTGTACCAGTGAGGTACAAGATAGTCCTAATACCCAGTCCATCCTTTTGTTGACTAACCAGCACCTCTGTCATCTATCCTAACTAAAACACTTAGTTCTGAACCTGGCTTTTTCCTTGGCTTTAGGATGAATGTCAGCTGATGACCATACACTCAGATCTTTTCTCTCAAAGTAAATAGCTATAAGTTTTCAACCCCATCAGAAATCCAGAATGACTGAGTTGACTATAATTGTGGGAAGCACAAAGCATAGCTTCTAAAACTTAGCCAATTTATAGAGACCTCTGAACACCTGGACACTCGCTCTACTTCAAAACGTTGGAGCATCTGTTCTTCTGCCTTCTGGCCCAGGATCATCTGACAGACCTTAGTGCTGCAGAATTATTAAGGGCTGATTACTCTGTCTAGGCAGATATAATCAGTCGACTATTCTGCAAGTGTGTCCTTTTCTGGACAGTAATTTGTCTGTAGAAGGAAAGTGGCAATTCTTGCCTAGTGGCTATCTCACCACAACTGGAGTAACTCCAAGGATGCTCAATTTCTTCTTAGAATTTAACATAGGAAGCTGTCCGGAGCAGACAGGTCTCTAATGAAAATGAACATTAATACTGAAATGTTTGTCATGTCAATTCTAAGGATTTCTGATGTTTTGAAAACCAGCTATCCATGTAAGGTAATCTGGACTGTTGCCTGTTAACTCCACTCAGCTATTTCTAAATAAAACATAGAGAACACCCTTATAATAAACTCCAAGTCATGAATTTGCTATAGTCCCTTAACTCACAGGCTGACCATCTCAAATCAGTTAAAAAAGTTAAAGAAGGACTGGGTCTAAGCTTTGTATTCCTAAGTGTGTTATACTGGTACAATGCCTATGAGAGTAACAATATTCATCTCACTCTTATATCACTAAGAAGCTCATGCCAATGAAAACCTTAAAATTTGTAAACAAAGTAAATTGGTGCCATTTAAGAATTTATATCTTCATCTTGATATTAATTATACAGATTTCTACTAATAGGTTATGGCTATGCAATAAACCCTAGCTAATCCTCTCTATTCCGACAAAACCACTACTTTTCCCTAGGGAGACAGCCCAACATTTACCACCTTAGTCCCCATGCCCAGGGAATAGGGGCGCTGACTCATCATTAGCTTCTTCAAGCTGATTATGGGCGTTGAGATATTAGAAGAGGAGTGGGGGGGAGAGCAAGTTGACAATCCTCTGATGCTGTGTCTTCGCTGCCTCCAGATGGAATTCACGGACCTCAGAGGTTTGAGCAGGTCTGCCCAGCTTGCTTGTTGAGTAGATACACCAAGGCTGATCATTCTGCAATATACAATTCTCAAAACAAATTTTAGTATCAAGATAGTTTTTTTTTTTAAAGAGGGATGACATTTTATTAAGAATGTTGGTTCTAACCGCTTTTCTATTTTTCCCTTCTTTTATTGGATATAATATTTATATTTCAAATTTTATCCCCTTACCATATTTCCCCCACCACCCAGGAACCCCTTATCCCATCCCCCCTCCTCCTGCCTCTATGAAGGTGTTTACCCACCTACCCCCAGCCTCCCTCCCCACCCTCAGATTCCCCCCCCCTCAGTGCTCAGCCTTCAGGGTACCAATGATCTTGTCTCCCACCTATGCCCAACAGGGCCATCCTCCCCTACATATACAGCTGGAGTCATGTGTCTCTCCCTATGTGCTCCTGGGCTGGTGGTTTAGACCCTGGGGAGCTCTGGCTGGTTGGTATTCTTGCTCTCCTCACAGGGCCACCAGCCCTTATGGTTCACGGTTCCTTCAATTTACTCTCTAACTCCTCCATTGGGAACTTTGATCAGATTAATGGATAGCTGTGGGTATCTGTCTCTGGGTATGTCCGACTCTGAGAGACCTCTAAGGAGACAGCCTTATCAGGCTGCTGTCAGCTTTCCCATCCTGACATCCCTATCAGCTTCTATTTTTGGTGACTGCCTATGGAATGAATACCCAGACACAATGGTCTCCCTACAACCCCCCCTTCAGATTCTGACCCACACTTTGTCTCCATATTTGCTCCCTTGGTTATTTAGTTACTCCTTCTAAGAAAGACCTAGGCATCCTCACTTGTTCTTTCTTCTTCATGAGCTTCGTGTCGTCTGGTAGTTGAATCTTTGTTGTTTCAAACTTTTGGGCTAATCTCCGCTTATCAGTGAGTAAATACCATGTGTGTTCTTTTGTGATTGGGTTACCTCACTCAGGATGATATTTTCTAGATCCATCCATTTACCTAAGAATTTCTCGAATTCATTATTTTTAATAGCTGAGTAATATTCCATTGTGTAAATGTACCACATTTTTTGTATCCATTCCTCTGTTGAAGGGCATCTGGGTTCTTTCCAGCTTCTGGCTATTATAAATAGGGCTGCTATGAACATAGTGGAGCATATGTCTTTGTTATTTGTTGAGGCATTTTCTGGGTATATACCCAGAAGTGGTATAGCTGGGTCCTCAGGTAGTGCTATGTCCAATTTTCTGAGGAACCGCCAGACTGACTTCCAAAGTGGTTGTACCAGCTTGCAACCCCACCAACAATGCAGGAGTGTTCCTCTTTCTTCACATCCTCGCCAGCATCTACTATCACCTGAGTTTTTGATCTTAGCCATTCTGACTGGTGTGAGGTGATATCTCAGTGTTGTTTTGATTTGCATTTCCCTGATGACTAAGGATGTTGAGCATTTCTTAAGGTGCTTCTCGGCCATTCGAGTTTCCTCAGTTGAGAATTCTTTGTTTAGCTCTGTACCCCATTTTTTAATGGGGTTATTTTGTTGTTTGGCGTCTAATTTCTTGAGTTCTTTGTAAATATTAGATATTAGCCCCCTATCAGATGTAGGATTGGTAATGATCTTTTCCCAAACTGTTGGTTGCCGTTTTGTCTTGTTGACAGTGTCCTTTGCCTTACAGAAGCTTTGCAATTTGATGAGGTCCCATTTGTCGATTCTTGATCTTAGAGCATAAGCCATTGGTGTTCTGTTCAGGAACTTTTCCCCTGTGCCTAGGTATTCGAGGGTCTTCCCCAACTTCTCTTCTAATATTTTCAGTGTACCTGGCTTTATGTGAAGGTCCTTTATCCACTTGGAGTTGAGCTTTGTGCAAGGAGATAAGAATGGATTAATTTGCATTCTTCTACATGTTGACCTCCAGTTGTGCCAGCACCACTTGTTGAAAATGCTGTCCTTTTTCCACTGGATGAATTTAGCTCCCTTGTCAAATATCAAGTGACCATAGGTATGCGGGTTCATTTCTGGGTCTTCAATTCTGTTCCATTGATCGTCCTTTCTGTCTCTGTACCAATACCAAGCAGTTTTTATCACTACTGCTCTGTAGTACAGTTTGAGGTCCGGAATGGTGATTCCCCCAGAGGTTCTTTTATTGTTGAGAATAGTTCTCGCTATCCTAGGTTTTTTGTTATTCCAAATGAATTTGTAAATTGCTCTTTCTATCTCTATGAAGAATTGATTTGGAATTTTGATGGGTATTGCATTGAATCTGTAGATTGCTTTTGGCAGGATAGCCATTTTTACTAAATTAATCCTGCCAATCCAGGAGCATGGGAGATCTTTCCATCTTCTGAGATGTTCTTCAATTTCTTTCTTGAGAGACTTGAAGTTCTTGTCATACAGATCTTTCACTTGCTTTGTTAGATTCACTCCAAGATAATTTATTTTATTCGTGGCTATTGTGAAGGGTGTCATTTCCCTGATTTCTTTCTCTGCCTGTTTATCCTTTGAGTAGAGGAAGGCTACTGATTTGTTTGAGTTGATTTTATATCCAGCCACATTGCTAAAGTTGTTTATCAGGTTTAGGAGTTCTCTGGTGGAAGTTTTAGGTTCACTTAAGTATACTATCATATCATCTGCAAATAGTGAAATTTTAACTTCTTCCTTTCCTATCTGTATCCCTTTGACTTCCTTTTGTTGTCTAATTGCTCTAGCTAAGACTTCCAGTACTATATTGAATAGGTAAGGTGAGAGTGGGCAGCCTTGCCTAGTCCCTGATCTTAGTGGGATTGCTTCAAGTTTCTCTCCATTTAGTTTGATGTTGGCTACTGGCTTGCTGTATATTGCTTTTACTATGTTTAGATATGGGCCTTGTATTCCTGATCTTTCCAAGACTTTTAACATGAAGGGATGTTGAATTTTGTCAAATGCTTTCTCAGCATCTAGTGATATAACCATGTGGTTTTTCTCTTTGAGTTTATTTATGTAGTGGATTACATTGATGGATTTCCGAATATTGAACCATCCCTGCATTCCTGGGATAAAGCCTACTTGATCTTGATGGATAATTGTTTTGATGTGTTGTTGGATTCGGTTTGCGAGAATTTTATTGAGTATTTTTGCATCAATATTCATAAGAGAGATTGGTCTGTAGTTCTCTTTCTTTGTTGGGTCTTTCTGTGGTTTAGGTATGAGTGTAATGGTAGCTTCATAGAATGAATTGGGTAGTGTTCCTTCTGTTTCTATTCGATGGAATAGCTTGAAGAGGATTGGTATTAGGTCTTCTTTGAAGGTCTGAAAGAATTCTGCACTGAAACCATCTGGCCCCGGACATTTTTTGGTGGGAAGATTTTTAATGACTGTGTCTATTTCTTTAGGCGTTATGGGACTGTTTAGGTGGTTTATCTGCTCCTCGTTTAACTTTGGTACCTGGTATCTATCTAGAAATTTGTCCATTTCCTCCAGATTTTCCAATTTTGTTGAGTATAGGCCTTTGTAGTAGGATCTGATAATTTTTTTAATTTCCTCTGTTTCTGTTGTTATGTCTCCCTTTTCAGTTCTGATTTTATTAATTTGAATGCTGTCTCTGCGCCCTTTGGTTAGTCTGGCTAAGGGTTTGTCTATCTTGTTGATTTTCTCAAAGAACCAGCTCCTGGTTTTGTTGATATTTTGTATAGTTCTTTTTGTTTCGACTTGGTTGATTTCAGCCCTGAGTTTGATTATTTCCTGCTGTCTACTCCTCTTGGGTATACTAGCTTCTTTTTGTTCTAATGCTTTCAGGTTTGCTGTCAAGTTGTTAATGTATGCTCTTTCCACTTTCTTTTTGTGAGCACTTAGAGCTATGATTTTGCCTCTTAGTACTGCTTTCAATGAGTCCCACATGTTTTGATATGATGTGTCCTCATTTTCATTTAAATCTAAAAAGTCTTTAATTTCTTTCTTAATTTCTTCCTTGACCAAGTTATCATTGAGTAGAGCATTGTTCAGTTGCCAAGTGTATGTCGGTTTTCTGATGTTTTTGTCCATGTCAAAGACAAGTCTTAATCCATGGTGGTCTGATAAGGTGCTGGGGATTATTTCAATCTTTTTGTATCTGTTGAGGCCTGTTTTGTGACCAATTATATGGTCTATTTTTGAGAAGGTACCATGAGGTGCTGAGAAGAAGGTATATTCTTTTGTTTTAGGATGAAATGTTCTATAGATGTCAGTTAAGTCCAATTGGTTCATAACTTCTGTTAGTTTCATTGTGTCTCGATTTAGTTTCTGTTTCCATGATCTGTCCATAGCTGAGAGTGGGGTGTTGAAATCTCCCACTATTATTGTGTAGGGTGCAATGTATGCTTTAAGTTTTAGTAAAGTGTCTTTTATGTATGTGGGTGCCCTTACATTTGGGGCATAGATGTTGAGAATTGCAAGTTCCTCTTGGTACATTTTTCCTTTCATGAATATGAAGTGTCCTTCTTTATCTTTTTTGATTACTTCTGGTTGAAAACTGATTTTATTTGATATTAGAATCGCTACTCCAGCTTGTTTCTTGGGACCATTTGCTTGGTAGATTGTTTTCCAACCTTTTACTCTGAGGTAGTATCTGTCCTTTCCACAGAGGTGCGTTTCCTGAATGCAGCAAAATGTTGGGTCCTGTTTACGTATCCAGTCTGATAGTCTATGTCTTTTTACTGGAGAATTGAGTCCATTGATATTAAGAGATATTAAGGAAAAATGAGTGTTGTTTCCTGTTATTTTTGTTATTGGCAGTGGAGATATGTTTGTGTAGCTACCTTCTTTTACGGTTTTTGGAAGATTACTTTCCTGCTTTTTCCAGGTTGTAGTTTCCCTCCTTGTGATGGAGTTTTAAACCAATTATCCTTTGAAGTGCTGGGTTTGTGTTGAGATACTGTGTAAATTTGGATTTGTCATGGAATATTTTGGTTTCTCCATCAATAATGATTGACAGTAGTAGTCTGGGCTGACATTTATGTTCTTTTAGGGTCTGTATGATATCAGTCCAGGATCTTCTGGCTTTTATGGTCTCTGTTGAGAAGTCTGGTGTAATTCTTATAGGTCTGCCTTTATCTGTTACTTTGCCTTTTTCCCTTACTGCTTTTAGTATTTTTTCTTTGTTTTGTACATTTGATGTTTTGACTATTATGTGGCGGGAAGTATTTCTTTTCTGGTCTAAACTATTTGGAGTTCTGTAGGCTTCTTGTATATTTATGGACATGTCTTTCTTTAGGTTAGGGAAGTTTTCCTCTATAATTTTGTTGAGAATATTTACTGGTCCTTTAAGTTGGGAGTCTTCCCCCTCATCTATTCCTATTATCCTTAGGTTTGGCCTTCTCATTGTGTCTTGGATTTCTTGTATATTTTGGGTTAGTAGCTTTTTGTATTTTGCATTTTCTTTGACAGTTGTGTCAATGTTTTCCATGGTGTCTTCTGCACATGAGATTCTCTCTTCCATCTCTTGTATTCTGTTGGTAATACTTGTATCTATGACTCCTGATCGTTTTTTTAAGTTTTCTATCTCCAGGGTGTTCTCCCTTTGTGATTTCTTTATTGTTTCTACTTCCGTTTTTAGATCCTGCATGGTTTTGTTTAATTCCTTCTCCCGTTTGGTTGCATTTTCTTGTAATTCCTTAAGGGATTTTTGTGTTTCCTTTCTAAGGGTTTCTATCTGTTCTTTGAGAGTGTTATTTATGTCTTTCTTAAAGTCCTCTATCATCATCATGAGAAGTGATTTTAATTCTGAATCCTGCTTTTCTGGTGTGATGGGGTGTTCAGGGCTTGCTATGATGGGGGAACTGGGTTCTGATGATGCCATGTAACTTTCGTTTCTGTTGCTTACGTTCTTGCGCCTGCCTTTTGCCATCTGGTTAATTCTAGTGCTACCTGTACTTCTGTCTCTGATTGAAGCCTGTCTTTCCAGTTGTCTCGCTTTTTTTTTTGGTCTTCTAGGAGTCCAGATGTCTTTGTGATTTTTTCCAGCTGCCCTGATTACAGTGGTATCTCTAGGATGCCTCAGGATATGGTGCCTCCAAGGTAGCAGTCCAGCTAGATGTCTGCTGTTCTGGGTGCAGTGTCTCCTCTTGGATATCTCAGGGTATGTTGTCTGACACTCTGAGTTCAGTTGTTCCTCTGTGGCTCTGGGTTGAGCGGACCTTCCAGTATGTCTCAGGTGGAATCCGGGGTCCACACAACTGCAGACCTGGTAGAGGTCTGGTCTGGGACTCAGACCCTGCAGGCCTCAGACCGGAGGGGGGGCGAGCAGCAGAAGGAGCGTGCTAGCGCTGGCTATGGGTTCTATGGATCCCCCAGAATGTGTCTGGGGGGCTCCTGGGTGCACTTACCCGCAGGCCTCAGACTGCAGGAGGCCTGAGTCGATTTTCTAAAGACTCATGTCAACATTTTCTCCTCTAATAGATTTAAAAAAGGCGCTAACTGTTATTATGTTTTTCAGTGTCTGGATTTATTAAGGTGTTTATCTGCTTCTTAGCCATTCACAATTCCTAGATATGAAATGACCGGTGGTTTTGTTTTTGTTTTTAACTGACCCTCTTCTAAAATCCTGGTGTCTCTCTTCTAAGAAAACCATTAAACCTTTGTTTCTTCTCTGGCACATCCCTTTTGACTGTTACTGGATTTTTAATGTTCTTAACATATAGAGATATGTTGGCATTATAAATTCATACCCCACCAAAGCACTTCAGTGTATATATATATATATATATATATATATATATATATATAAGGTGCTGCGTTCATCTGTAATTTCACTGTCCTGCCCTATAGCCTCTTACCCATTATCCAATGGGAGGCAGGGAGAGTCTTTAGGTCTTGTTTTGTAATAATTTAGTTAATTGGCTTAACCAGTTTTTTTAAGTAACACTTGGCATTTTGCTATAAGACTTTAGTCTCTCTTGTTCCCAAGCCCAACTTTGGCACCATTCCAGTTAAAGCTGTAGAGATCAAACAAAAAAAGAGCTCCAGAAATAGTGATATGGATCCCTATAACCACTGGCTCTGTCATAAACTCCCCAACCAGTTTCCTCCCCTCCAGAGCCAAGTCATCTTTAGAGTGTGGCTTGGCCACTCTCTGTCTTACTCTCCTGGGGATGAGGTTTCCATCTTATGCCGGCTTCTGGTGACAGATCAACACACACACACACACACACACACACACACACACACACACACACACTGGGGCAGGGAGGTGAGTTTGTGAGATACCAGCAGGATAGTCATTCAGTTTCAAAACATAATGTACATGTCCCAGACATACAACCAGACATACAACATAGAAACCTGTGTCTGGCCAATGGTACCACTAGTTTTAACTTGATGGGGTCACCCTTGGAGTGGTGACATATTAGCCTGAGCAGCCATTCTTCTAAGCTTGGGGAACTAGAACTTGCTGGGGCTCTTTCTTTCTGCTATCTCAGGGGTAATTACCTAGAATACACTTTGATTTTCACACCTGCTTGAGTCTTCCAGACTCATCTCTAGTTTTGTATTTTGAACTTGCAGGCAAGTCATCTTATCTAAATATAATCAATTTAATAAATCCAGATCCATGGGTGGCAATGCTTCTCATCCAGAGTCTGGGCTCTCGTTTTTGTTTGTTTGTTTGTTTGTTTTGTTTTGTTTTTCTGAATCAGGGTCTCATAATATAGCCCAGGCTGACTACGGACTCATAGTAATCCTCCTGCCTTAGGCTCTAAGTGCTGGGATTACAGATATGTACAACTTGGTGATGGTTTAGACTTGCTGCAGTGATTGGTCAGGTGATTATAGCCTGAGGATCAGGCTTGTGGCTTAGCCTTCAGAAGACAGGAGTAGAAATAGGACATGGATTGTGGAAACTCAGATTTACGTGTCTAATCTTGGCAAAATACTGTCTAGATGCATGCACTTTCAATTTATATATGTCTACTTACATTATTTAAGGTTGTTTTGTGAGCTCGATGGTGTCATAGTGGGGCTGAGATATTTGTTCCTTCTCTAATGAATGAACAAATAGATGAGATTAAGACATTAGTACACTGAATAAAGTAAACTGCCTTTTCTAATGTGGATGGGCCACATCCAATCAGTTGAAGGATAATGTGAAACAAAATGTCAGCCCAGAAAAATTCTTCTTGCTAAAATGCACTTGGATCCAAAGTGTAGGTCTCCAGTTGCAAGCTCATCCTGCAGATATCAGGGCTTGCTTGTCTCCATAGTCATATGCAGCAATCCCATACACATGTATTTTCTGTTAGTTAAGTATACAGTTATAGCCATGTGTATATGTGCTTGCACACGTGCTATTCGTATGTTGAGCAGCATGCATATTATTGTATTAACTATCCTTCGGATGTTTATGGTCTTGGTATCAGTGCTGTTTCTCTAGCAAATTCTGACAAGATGCGTTCTGTTTATTCTTGAAAAGTTCTCTCCCTGTCAAATGTCAGTCAAGTATTCATCTGTAGCTTCTTTTGCTATTTCAAGTCTCCGGTTCATATGGGATGCATTTGAACAAATGTTGTGAATTAGAAGTCTGAGTCACTTTATTTTTTTTAAACAGTCTTCTAGCAACGTTTAATGTATCCTCTTCCTTGGCTTGCACCCACTCCAATTCTCCATACTCTTTTTGCCCTTCTTCTTCCTTCTTCTTCCTTTCTGCTCCTAAATGTGGACATCCCATATGTCCTCTGTTCTCACTTCTCTTCTCGAGCTCCCTCCTGCAGCATCATGTGCACACTTTCCACGGCAGCTGTCTCAAGTCGTCTCAAGTCGCAAGGACTAAATATACTGAAAAGGCTGGAGACCATGTGAGCTACTGGCTAGACGTTTTCTCCAAGCTCTTGCTCCAACTATATAACCTAACACACCTAAGCCAAATCTACCCTCATTTGTTTCCCCTTATGCTGGCAAGCCTTAGTCTGCCTCTGCCCCTGTTGCCTAGTGATACTCCCAAAGCAAGCTTAGAAAGACTTGGGGTATAAGCAGAACTTACAAGGTTCTAGAAACTTCTAAAACTGGCAGATGGCCTTTCCTTATATGAGCAATAACTATTGCTGGTGAGGGGAGATTCTCCTCCTAGACACACTGTGTATAAGTTATAAAGAGAAAGATCCAGACTTGCAGCTTATCTGAGTCCTCACCGATGCAGGGGCAGTAGGGGCGCTCCAGTGATGCCTCTGAGTTACCTATGCTCCTATAAATAACCCATTGACTATACTTCTGTGAGTAACTCTACTGAACACACCAGCTAGACTTGAATAGAGCCAAGTCTTGGGACTACAAGCAGTGTCCTATCTCAGGTAAATGCACCTTCACTTACAGAAACCAGTTACACAACATCTTTGTCTTACCCACCCCACTGGACATATAAATGATGTCTTCCACCTGTAGCTTCTCACTTTTCTGCTGAGTGGAGCTTGATATCACCTTTGGTTTTGAAACAGGTAACATCTACATTCATGACTTTGAGCTCTTATATTCTCTTGTCCCTTGAAATTCAGCATGGTCTTTAAAACACTTTGAAAAAGCTCCTCTCTAGACATTTGACTTTCTGATGCTCCTCAAATCAAAGCAATTGCTTGTCTCTCTGTCTAAATTCCCAGAGTGCTTCATAGTTTCCCAATAGGACTTAGGTCACCTCACCTTGTATGTTAGAAATTTATCAATAACTTCTCATACTACATCTGATTAGTAAAACTTCCATGCTACTCAGAATGATTAAAAGATGGGGTGATGGTTTCTAAAATAGCTGATATTCAGAAGTAGGTAGGATATCTGTGATTGTGTGAATGAAAATTGCTGGCTGAGCTTCACAGGCTTATTTGAGTGTTCAATTCCCAGTTACTGAACTGTTTAGGAAATATTGGGAGGTGTAGCTTTATTGAAGGAGATAAGTTTCTGGGATTGACCTTTGAGAAGTTTCAAAAGCCCAAAACCTTCTCTCCCTCTCTCTCTCTCTCTCTCTCTCTCTCTCTCTCTCTCTCTCTCTCTCCATCTCCATCTCCATCTCCGTCTCTATCTCTCTCCCCCTCTGCCTTCTGATCAGGATGTATCTCTTAGCTAATTTTCTAGCACAGTGACTACCTGCCTACCTGCCGCCTGCCTACCTGATGCCATGTTCCCTGCCATAATGGTCATAGACTCACCCTCTGAAACTATAGCAAGCCCCCAAGTAAATGCTTTCTTTTATAAGTTGCCTTGGTCATGGCAATAAACAGTAACTAAAACTAGATAGATGGATAGATAGATAGATAGATAGATAGATAGATAGATAGATAGATAGGCACATACAAACATACATACATACATACATACATACACAGATGCATAGATACATAAATGCATAGATACACAGATGCATATATAGATATATAGATTCATAAATAGATACATAAATAAATATATATAAGCAATTAAGTAAACTACCCTTACAAGGTCAAAACTACTACTTATGAACTAGGTGAATGAATTCATGATGGGCCTTTCAGTGATGCTGTATCTCCCTCCATTGCTTTCTCCTTCCCTGTCTCTTCTTTCTAGGAACCCAGTGAATGGCAGAATCCATACTGAGCCCCTTTTTCTAATCTGTATTACCAAGTACCTGAGACATTAAAATTTTTCAACACATTTATTTTAAAAGATGAATGGGTGGGTGGCTGGATGGACAGATGGAAGCAATGGTGGATATATTAATATAAGACACATTGTTAAAGTATTCTCCCCTCAGAAGATTCTTTCTTACTGACTTTGTACAGTCACCTCTACCCTGTCCTATTACCATACACTGTTAGACCAGAGATCTGGTCAACCTCCCAGGTGCAATCACATACATTTGTAATCAAGGGTTAGTACTACTTACCCTATGCTACAAAGCACCACTTGTAAGAAGTGACTACATCTATTAAATAATACGGATTATAGGCATTTATTGGTTTTATGGATAGCAAAACATACAATAGATCAAGAAAAGAACCTAGCTTGCTGTGTGATAGATACGGAGTAATACTGTTCAGTGAGTCAGTCATTGCTTCATTATGGCCACTAAGGACATTTACATTTCTAATCAACTTCAATATTAATTACGTATAACCCAGGAAGGCAAAAATGACCTAGAGAATACTAATGTACATATGAGCACCCCTTCTTTAGTTAAAGGAGCCAAATTCCTGCAAAATGGTTGTTCTCTGTCACAGCTATAAATAGACTGCTAATCAGATAGGCCCCAGGACAAGGGTAAGTGGGATAAATTCCTATTTACTGAATTAATATTACTGGATCCCATGGTACCCTTCTCTTAGGAAGCTCTTCTGGCAGTCTGCTTTGGGATTTTTATCTGGCTCTGTTCTGAGACTGGGGATTTGAGGCCTATATTAATTTTAGATGCAATCTGTGGAGATTAGTCAGTTCTAGGGACTCTAATGTAGTAGTTGAAACCATTTTCAGGAGCAGAAGTGCTCTCTTATCTGATGCATGCTCTTCAGTATGAATTCCACCTTCACATTCTATGCTAAGGACGACCATGATTAATTCATTACCCAAGATTACAGCAGTATGCAGAAAGCTACCTGGAGGCGCTTCTTTTGGTGTGAAATATTAAAGATTCAACATTTATATCAGCATGCCTAATTCATATTCCTGAGCCTGTGGGCTGAGAGGGGAACTTAGAAATATGCAATCTCTCTTCTTTTTTTTTTTTTTTAACCACAAGTTTGTTAAAATGTTTAAGAGGATTACTGCTGATTATCGCTTTAACTGCTTCTTTGAGAAGAACAAGGAAGAGTCCATCCAGAAAGAGCTGAAGCACAAGATATAAAAGCCAGCGTGTTTCATTTCTTAGAAAAAAAAAAATGGTGAAGAGTGGGTTTTGACAATAGTCTACATTGGGTTACCAGAATAATGATAGCAATTAAAGGCTTTCCTGGAAAAGAGAATGGCTAATCCTATATGATTCTAATAACTAAAATATAAATCTCAGAATGAATAAATATAAGAATACACTCTCGTCAGTCATTTGCTGAGCAAGGTTGTAAAGTTTGATCATATGACCAGTGGAGTGGGGGAAATATATAATATATAATATATTATATAATATATAATATATATATTACGTGTGTGTGTGTGTGAAATATACATGTACATTTGTATGCATGGACACAGATAGTTGGTGAGACTGATACTAGAAGTCTTTCTCAATCATTCTCCTTATTGAGGCAGGGTCTCTCAATTCATCCCAGAGCTCAGCAATATAGCTAGTCTGGCTAGCCAGCTTGCTCCAGAATCTTCTGTCTCTCCTTCTAAGAACTGAAGTGACAGGGGCCCTGCCATGCCCACCTGACATTTACAGTGTCTTAGTTAGGGTTTCATTGCTGTGAAGAGACACCATGACCAAGACAACTCTGATAAAGAACAACATTTCATTGGGGCTGGCTTACAGGTTCAGAGGGTCAGTCCTTATCATCATGGCAGGAAGCATGGCATCATCTGGGCAGACATGGTGCTGGAGAAGGAACTGAGAGTTCTATATCTTGATCTAAAGGGAGCCAGAAAGAGGGTCTCTTATGTAAGAGGCATCAAAACCCACACACACAGTGATACAATTCCTCCAAGAAGACCATGCCTATTCTAAGAAGACCATACCTCTGCTGTGGCAGATTCATAGCTGGTCTGCCCCTGGGAAGACACCACATTCTGACCTATCCCAGAGGAACTGCAACACTCAGAGCAGTTGGATGCTGAAGAAGTATGGTGGCTGCAAGAGTGATTGGTGAGACATGCTGATGCTGGGACAAAGAATGATGCTGACCTGTGAGCTTGCTGAGTGTCCTGGCAATGGTGACTGGGAAGCTGTATTGGACATATATTCCTGACCCTCCTTTGCTTTTCTATATCCCAGATGGGACACGCTGCCTTGCTTCAAGTTTTTAGACCTTGTGAGACAGAGAATAAAAAAGAGAAGTTATAATGACACTTGTATTTTTCTTAAATGTGACCAGTTACGGACTCAGTTATGTACTGGTCTAGAAACCAACTCAATATTGGAAACGACAGTCTTCATTTGGAAGGCTGGATCTGAACATTTTCAGAGACATATTTGGAAGTTAGCTGCAGTTCTCTATGATGTTTGTTAGCAAGAGATAACACCTCTCTGGATGTCTTAACTTTGCATAGTGAGACTATGAATTTTAAGAATGCCACTCTGGTGAGCTTTGATGCTGCAGATAATGCTGATATAATTATCTATGGCTTGAGGTCAGTATTTCTATTTTAGTCAAGTGTCAAGAATGCATATATAGCTTGATCACACTAGCCCTTGTTGTCCTGGGAATACTTTTATTCCTGCCCACCATGTGAAAGTTTGTCTTTAACAACATCAACATGTTGGCAGCCAAAGTACATGACTTGAAACTGAAAATGGATCCCCAGACAGAGTTATTAATTTAACAGGCTGGCAAGCCAAGGAAGGGTAAGATTCTGCACAGAGCCTTACCAACCTAAGACATAAGTGCATTGTTTTTGATAATGCATATTATCAAATCCATGATGGGTAAGGAAGGCATTCTTGTCAGAATGGCCTAAGTCTTCTTCATGAAATAAAAAAGGGGAAGATATGGAAAGCTTTTGGGACTTCTTTACAGGAATCTGACATTGGCCAAGGACAAGGAAATGGGCTGCTTGGCAGGAATCAGACATTAGGCTAGAACAAAAAAGTCATTTCAGGCAGAAATTTAAATTTTAGGCTAGAACAAAGAAATAATTTCAGGCAGGAATATGAATCTTAGGCTAGAACAAAGAAGTAGGCTTCAAGCATGAAAATGACTTTGGGCTAGGACAGAAAAGTAGGCTCAGACATTTTGATCTTTGATAAGCCCTTAGAAATAATGATCACAGAACTTGGTTTATTGCCTTGCTTGTTCTTTAACTATTTGTGTTTGTTGTCTTGCTTGTTCCTTGACTATTTGCATGTATCATATTGCTAGTTCCCCAACCTAGAACTGACCTTAATACTTGCACTAATTAAAATGGTACAAAAATAAAAAGGAGGAGGAGGGATGGGATAGGGGGTTTATGGCAGGGAAATGGGGAAAATGGATAACATCTGAAATGTAAATAAATAAAATATCCAATAAGAAAAAAGAAGGCCACACCTACCTACTATTATAGTGCCAGGTCCCATGGGCCAAGCATATTCAAACTACCACACACAGGTTCTTGGGATCCAGGCTCTAGTTCTCATGGTTACACAGCATAAAGGAGGATTTATCTGTACATATATGTTATCTGATGAGCATAGCCATGGAGTCATCACCCCAGCCCTAGAATGTATTTTGATGTCTAGCTTTATATAAGAATGCAATTGAAATTTAGCACCACTCCAAGTAAAATAATGATGTTATAATATGAAAGCTTAGTTTAGCTGTGCAATGTTCCCAAATTCTGTCCTTTATACCACTGTGTGCTAAAGAGGGTCTGGGTTACTAAGCAAACTTTTTGAAAGGCCAGTGTGATCAAAATGATTATTTGCTTTCTGTTGCTGTGATAAAGCAACTTTGTGAGGAGAATTACCATCTATTGTTAAGGGATGTCAGTGCAGGAACTCCAGCAGGTAGGAACTTGAAGCAGAAACCCTAGAGGAATCCTTCTTATTGGCTTGACTTGCTCAGCTAGCTTTCCCACAGGCTGATCTGATTGAGGAAGCATCCCAGTTGAGACTCCCTCAGAAAGTTCTGGGCTGTGTCAGATTGACAGCTAAAGTTAATAAAGGGAATAGTCTTATTGTCACCTTTTGGTGAGCAAAAAGTAATACAATTAAGTATGTAATGTTGTCCTCTACTTCTTAAAAATATAAAATCTACATAGGGAGGCACTTATAAAATATATTTACCAGTATTGAGAATAACTTTAACAAACATTTATTTCTATATCCATTCAAGAGAGAGAACCAGGCCAGCCTCTACCAGTAAACACATGTTCCGAGTTGCCCAAAGGTCTGTTAAAGCTGGATAAGATTTGAGAGTGTCCCTCCAAAAGTTTTTGTCCTGCAATTTTCATCCTCAGTGTGGCCATATTGAGAGGGGTGGAACTACAAAGAGCTGGGACCTATCTGAAGGTAGCTAGGTTGCAGAGTCAGGCCCTTAGAAGGGCTGATGCTGTCTCTTAGAGAAGATGAGTCTCTTAGGTTGGCATCGTGGCACATATCTGTCATTCCAGCACTTGAGAGATAGAAGTTAGAGTCTCAGAAGTTCAAGGCTATTGTAGGCTGCATAAGACCTTTTTTCAAACAAAACAAAACTAAACTAATAATGGTTGACAAATGGCTTAACATGGGTATAAATCGAGTCAAATAATCTCACTTCAATCTCTCTCACTGCTTATCTTGATGTCTATAGAGCAGGAGAAAATGAATGATCAATTCCAACAGAGACCGAATTAACCTGTTCATCTGCCATTTGATCCCATCCCGACTCTCAATAGATCAGACAGTGCCCACCCATATGTGTGACAGCTCCTGTTTTTCTTAGCCCAAGAATTCAAATATTTGTCTCTTTTAGACGCACACTCAGAGGTGCACCAACTTTCAAGGCATATTCTCCCCATTCACCTTACACATCTGCCATCACAAACACTATGTGAATGTTAGATAGTACCTATCCAGTAACATGGGAAGAGTTATTAAAAATAACTACACACACAAAATGTTTATGTGAGAAAATTCAATGAAAATACTTTTCCCTAAAGGGAAATTTTCATTGCTAAATAAGAGAGATGGGGCATAAAATGTTCTTCCAACTTTTCTTAATGAAAGTGGCTTTTTAAAAATAAATGGTTAGAATGACTGATGTTTTATAGATACAAGTAAACCCAAGGATTTCAGCATATAACATCGGTCAACTGCTTATAGATCTCACATCTATAAGCAAGATATAGACAAGAGCTCTATAAATCATGGTTATTTAGTTGTTTTCAAATAGAAAGATCTACAATGTGTTTGGGTCATTGTCAGCCCCCATCAAAACCCTCCACTTCTGTGAGCTGGAAGCTACTTGGAACATGGTTGGGTAAAAAGTATCCCAGCCCAGTGGTTCTAAACCTTCCTAATGCTATGACCCTTTTATACAGTTCCTCATGTTGAGGTGACCTCCAACCATAAAATTATTGTCATTGTTACTTTATAACTATAATTTTGCTACTACTATAAATTGCAGTATAAATATCTGTTTCCTGATGGTCTTAGACACCCCTGTGAAAGGGTCTTTGATTCCCCGACAAAGAGGTCACAATCCGTAGATTGAGAACTACTATCCGGGCCTGTGAACCTGAGGTCAAAGAGGTGAGCCCTATGACCTTACACAAGGCAACCTTAATGCCAGAGCCTCAGCTTTCTCCTGGATAAAAGATAATGTTCAGATGGAATTATTATTACCTAAACCATGCCTTAATCCTACTTTGAAAGTTGAAATATCTCAGGCAAGGTGACTTTGATATGAAAATAAAAGATCCCAACCTATAGAAAATTGTGCAGCAGACCGTTGCTACATTAATGTATCTTTGCTTTCTGTTTTAAAAAATGCTTTGGTTATTTAATCAAATGTTAGTCTTATTGGTCATCCATAGAAAGTGAGGGATGAGTTGGTACTAAATCCAGCCTCATTAGCAGGCCTTGGTATCTGTTTACCAACTACTCTTCACTGTATATAAATAATTAGTTAAGCTTTATCAGATCCTGAGGGTAATTTGTCAAAATAATGTGTGTTTTTCTATTTCAGTGTTAACTCCCCCTACATATTATTCATAGATTATTAACTTTGTATAAACAGCTCAGGGAAAACAGTTCAGTGAGATTTGTTTGGTTTTTAACGTTTTAATGGGGCAAGAAAAAGTGATCTTAAATTACTAAGCAATTATACAGTACACAAAGTTAAGAACATAATTTTTTAAAATTCGTTTGCTCCCTAGCCATTAGGTGAGTGGTTTGGGCAAATTCAGATTTGTCATATATTTATACCATGGTGTATACTCATGGATTCTTCCTCATCACAGGTCCAACATGACAGGGCCAACTGACTATGGACTAGAACTCCCCTACTCCAAAGTATGAGCCAAAATAAACCTTTTCTTTTTCTTCATTTTTTTTGGTATTGTTATTAAAAGACTTTATTCAGAGGCTTGCAGAAAGGCTGGAGAAGTCCACACTGTCTGCTGTCCTCTGCAGGGCAGACCTTAGAGATCTCTCTGTTGCTAAGAGCCCTTTTCTCTTTCTTTCTTTCTTTTCTTTCTTTTCTTTTTTTTTTTTTTTTTTTTTTTTTTTTTTGTTTTTCGAGACAGGGTTTCTCTGTGTAGCCCTGGCCGTCCTGGAGCTCACTCTGTAGACCAGGCTGGCCTCGAACTCAGAAATCCGCCTGCCTCTGCCTCCCAAGTGCTGGGATTAAAGGCGTGCACCACCACCGCCCGGCCCCTTTTCTCTTTCTTTAAAAAAAAAGTATTTAAAATAATGACCAGAGAAGGCATTGTTTAATCAATTACAAATTATGAAGTTTAGGAAAAAATATTGTAAGCCCAAGGCAAGAGTATAGAAATGGAGAAGGAGGAAGAAGAAGAGGAGGAAGAGGAAGAGGAAGGAGAAGGAGAAGGAGAAGGAAAAGAAGAAAAAGAAACAAAAAATTTAAAGAATCCATGCAGTGTCTACCCTGAATCATTACAGTAATGGTTTCTAGATACTCTTCAGATATCTTCAGATATCCTAGGACCAGCCTAATGGGAAGAACCTTAGAAAATGTGATTTTAATCTAACTGAAATATTCAATTACCCCCTTTCCTTCTTGAGAATTGTGGTGTAGACATCACATGCTTTGGGGACAGGAAAATAGCAGCCCAAGTAGTAATGAAGATCTGTGTTTATACTGCACTGTGGCTTTGTAGGGTACAGGGAGATCAAGGTGTGTTTTCTCAGTTGAATATAGGCAAGCAAGCCCTGGAAAGGGTTGATACCTCAGCAAACACCGAGTGAAAAATAAAGGGGGATATGATATGACATGGTATGAAATGGAATGGCATGGTGTGATGTGACGTGACGTGACGTGATATAACATGATGATATGATATTTCAGGCATGCTTATTTATTTGGATAAAGATATCTAGAATTTACAAAAATTATAATCTAGAGAGAATATGAAATTTGCGATCAAAGATGATTTATGAAAATACATTGTATCTGTAGTGATTTGGGAACAGGAACACTCAGTACTTCAACAGTGGGATTGCCCTTAGGTTTAAACGGAAGAAATCAATGCCAAGAAATTGCCACACTCCAGTGACAGTACCAACCACACAAAGCAGACAATGGCATTTTATCTTTTCTCACAGCCCTCAGATGTTCTACAGATTTGTTCTTTAGTAGTGACTTAAGGAGGAAAACAAGTATCTGGCTTCATATCTAGATGTTTAAGCTGTGTGCTCATCAGATATTTTTTTCCTATGGAAAGGGGTGTTAATCTATTTTATAAATTAAGATTCCATGTCACATAAATAATTCATAAGGCTGCCTAAGATGTACCCATGTGAGATGGGGTGTACAGGTAAGATGGCGAAACCAACAATAACATCATATCCCCTAAGAACTTGCCATCACCATTAAGTGAAAAGATTGGTGAGTGGATTATTCTGCCCCATCATTTCTTCAGAGGATTGTAATGGGAACTTCCTTTTTAATTATTTGGACAAATGGGTTCTGCAGAAAGGTATAATACAAAAAGAAAAGGCAACATATCAAAGAGCTTTTAAGAAAATGGTCATTAATTTTTTTTGTGGTAGTTCTTACAGGTAAAGCCTGTAAGGAAACATCTCTCTCCCTTCTTCTTAAGCTAACCCACAGACTTGAGTGTAATAGCAGTAAGTTCAGTCCTTGGTCACCATTTTAGAAGATACTGCAGACTTTTGTAAAGTGGTAATTTTGAGAACAATATTATGGATAATTCTAGCATGAACCACCAAAGAAAAATTGCCTCTTACTACCTGGGAACAAGTTTATTATAACTACAATTTAATAAAGGGATTCTCTTCGAGAATTCTTTTCCTCATGTGGCTTATAAGAATTTGATCACCAGTCTTCACTGGAAAAAAATTTAAACAACCACAAATGTGTAGAGTGAGTGATTGTATCACAATCTCTTCAACAGTAGGGAAAAGCTTGTTATTACAAACTACTTTCAACCAGATGCCTTGATGTTAAAGGAAGTCATTTGTTATGACTCAGAATGAAGTGGACTTTGTGCTTTCCAAGAGAACATAACTTTTCTGGAAATTTGACCTAATTTTTATCAAACTGTATGGTGTTAACCTAGTTTTTGAGAATTTTGTGAGTACATTTTGATGAATTTCTACCGCTCTCTTCTCCTCTCCAGCCCTCCCATGCTTCCCACCCATATTCCCCTCTCAAATTCATGGCTCTTTTGTGTGCATGTGTGCACATGTGTGTGTGCATGTGCATGTACGCATGTTCATGTGCGTGTGTGTGCATGCAACAATCTGTGCATGTTTGTATGCATGTGTGCGCACATACATGTGTGTATGTTTATATTTGTGTGTGCATGTGTACAGTGTGCATGCATGTGCGTGTGTGTGCACATGCGTGCATGCTTGTATGTGTGCATGTGAATGTGTGCATGTGAATATGTGTGTGTGTGCGCGCATGTGTGTTGTGTGTTTGTGCATATCCTACTGAGTACAATCAATGTGTCCTGTATGCACATGAGCATAAAGCTGACCACTAGGGCATGGGCAGTGTACCAGGAACTAGTCCCTAAAGAAAACTGATTCTTGTTCCTTCAGTAGCTACTAACTGCCTGTAGCTCCTCAAAGAGGGTGGATCAATTTTTTTTTAATTTGTCTTGCTGATAAAACTTAAAAGGAATAACACAAGTTTTTTGAAAAGTAATCTTCATCAATAACAACAGCAACAAACAAGCAAATAATAATAAACGAATGAAGACAGACAGACCACTAAACGTGTGTAAACTTTGACCAGAGTTTTGAAAACAGAAAAACATGCCTTGGAAAAAACCACTGTTCAGGATCTAGTTTGTTTATTTTTATAGTTTTTGGTTTTTGTATACTTTTATAGTTTTGATAAGTATTAAGTATTTCTGTGTTCGTCTACATATTTTTCATTTCATACTGAAACCTAAGGTTTCATGTGATGCCACAGTATTTTAGCTACTTAGCAGTAACACTGAGTATATTAATATATTAGTTTAAGCATCTTTGTTGTTTGATACCAACCATCACAGATCTCAAAATATTGTTACATGAGAGGCTATTAGAGCCGGAAACATGTTTATTGAGTAGGGGAAAGAAGGGATGGATGCCTGTAGCTGGGGAACCATGGCAAGCTCCGCCCCCCCAACCCCCCACGCTCCTGTTCCTCACAGAGTGTGACTGCATTTCCCTCTGTCAGTCTCTGAGGGAAGAAAGAGGTTCTTTTGCCATCTTCAAATGTCCCCTTATCTCCCCTCCCCTTTTAAGCTTTCCTTGTGGGACTTCTCTAAGATAAAAGTGTCCTAAATGCATATGGTCCAAAAGATAGATCTTTAATGTGGAAAAATGTAAAGTTATGATTGGCAGTCCTGTGTGTGCTACATGCACACAGCTTTTGTGGCAAGACTAATGCTCTGGCGGGGCTTTCTCTCCTAGAGCTGTGTTGCTAGTCTGGCCCACCAGCTGTGTTGCTAGTCTGGCCCACCAGAAGATCTGAGAAGCCTTTAACCAATTGGTTTAAGGCATTCAAGAGCTAAGGACTTTTGTGATTCAAAGGCTATTAGTACAACCTTTCTCAGTTACCTGACAAAACAAGTTCTGCCTATGAACAAGTTTAAGGAAGACTGGGTACTGGGACCATTTCACAGATCTCTGTCTCGTGCTTAAGAAGCCTTTCAGGTGAGATGGTTTAGCGTATAAAGTGTGTGTTAGAGATCCTGAGTTCAGATTCTTTAGCATTCATGCAAAAACTCAGATGCTGCAGAGCATGCCCCTAATCCCAGTGCTGGGAATGGAAAAGGAAGATCCTCAAATCCCTTTGCCAGACAATCTAGCTAAGTCAGTAAGCTCCAGGAAGACAACAATTGATGCACATACATGTGCTCACACACATGCACACATGCATACTGACACATGCACACATGCACACACACACACAGAGAGAGAGAGAGAGAGAGAGAGAGAGAGAGAGAGAGAGAAAGAGAGTCATACAGATGCGTGTGCACACACACAGTCACATACATACTTTTATAGACACACATACACACACACACACACACACACAATTAATTAATGCTTCATTACTTGGCTTAACCCAAACCCACTACTTTCTGAATTTATTTCACCTTACAATCCTATTTTCAAATTAAAACTGTCCATTGGTAGCAGGAAGTCGTGTGTGTGAAAACACCACGCTACATTTTGAGTTGACATGTTTAAAAAAAAAAATGGCACCTTCCTCTTTGCCCCTTCATTTGTATCCCATAATATATAACTGCCATTCACCAGGCCTTGGGTTTCACGTGGCCCTCCATAACCTCGACCTTGATGCCCTCTGCTGTCAGAGATGAACCGATAGGAAGAAAAATGATGTAACAGCCCCATGGCACCTTCAGTCAGGTGATTTATCATCCAAAAAAAAAGAGGTGAGAGTCCTTTATGAACAAATTGGTGTGCTGGGAAAGGAGTCCAGTAAAGAAGAGTGTCCCCACTCCCCTCTGAGGACCCTTTTCTGGCAATGCCCAGGGCTCATTTATGCTTGGGACACTCTTAGATTGTTTAGTGTGGGTGGGGTCTCATTCTATTCCCCCGTTGTAGGTGGGGAAAGCAGCTGTTGGCTATTTGGTCCAGCATCCTTTTCAACATAGGGTCCTAAGCAGCATGTGGTGAGAGCGGATAGAAGATGATCAATGGTGTGGGAAATGAGAGTGGAAGACCGACCATCGGTGCCTTGAAATGTTCCCTGGAGCTCTGACCCACAAGGGTTTTAACTAAATGGCTACTTAGTTTATTGGATTTACTCACATAGCACATATTTAAATGAAATGGATGCGGGAAAGAACCTCCAAGCCACATGACAGAAAAAATGACAAAAAGCTCTTGAAGGTCAGGGAACACAGCACAATCACTTTAGACCAGTGAGAAAATGAAATTCTTCTCAAGACCTTGTAGACCTGATGGTGCTATCAATTTTCAAATGGATCTGGGGCTGCAAGAAGCGTGTATTTCATGGTAAGTGACTGGGTACTGAATTATAATGGCTTTGAGTCCCGCCCGAGGACTTAATGAATGGGTCACAGGGAAAGTTAGTATCATCAATTCCGGAGGAATCATTTATTTATTACCATCACCACAGATTATTTTTAAAGTTTCCAGATTTTTTGGCATGAGAACTTCTTTTTATTTGTTCTTATCACTACAGATTATTTTTAAAGTTTCCAAAATTTTTAGCATGAGAATTTTTTTTCAGTGATTATCTTAAATGTAGGAACAATCTAGCCTGGACTGACCTAGACCTAAAAGGTGACTGATTACAGAATTTGCTTTAGCTCTCCATTTCTTTGCTATGTCAGCTAAGCTCATCACTACAGGCAAACTCACGTAGCTTAAAGTGACGAGCTGGCTTTAATGGACTGGGTGGACAGACATGTATCTCTCAACACAATTTAAAAACACATGGAAGACTTTCCAGGCTCAACTTCTACAGGCAAAGCAAAAATATGTTTACAGTAAAAAGATGTTTTACACAACGATGATGTCCTAAGATCCAATACAATTGGGTAAGATATCATTTTCCATGTTGGCCAGCAACATGTTGAGAAGTTTCCAACTGAAGAAACCAGTAATTCCTCCCCTGTGTGTGTAGACAGACAGACAAGCATCTCTTTTTCCTCAGTGGTATTATACCTGTGCATTTGTACATAGAGGATAAACACTTCTAGAACTGCGTTGACGACATATCACACACTGAGTGGCTTAAGCAGCAGAACTCTATTTTTTCACCACTCTGGACCATAAAAGACCAAGATCAAGGTGTCCTCAGGTTTGAGGTTTTCTTCCTCCTTGGTTTGTAGATGGCCATGTTCTTGCTGTGTCTTCATGGTCTTTCCTCCGGGCGTGCAGACTGCTGTGTCTTTTTCTGTCTAAATTTCCCTTTCTTATGAAGAGAACTACTGGGATTGCATTACTGTCCAACTAACTGAATGTCTTCACTACCTCCCTAAAGTACCCTCTCCTCCCCCAAAATATGGCCACCATCTGAGACACTGGGGGAGGGAGCTTCAACATGGGAACTTTGAAGATGGGGAGGACATAAGCCTATAACACATATGCTCATCAGAATGCAGAGTGGCATATGTGACCACCATTGTGTGTATTTTCCTCTCTGTGTGTGCTGTGTGTGTCCACACTGATGGGTGGCACAATTCACCCATTTTTATCTCTACAATTCCATGACTACTGCTAACACACAAGAAAAATGTTCTGATGTGAGCAGGAGGTTAAAATATAACTTCAGAAAGCCTTCGCCATTCAAATATAGTTGGGTAGCAAGTGGGAAGCAACGGGAACGTGATTTCAAAGAAAATGTTAGCTTGAGAGAAAGCAGAGAAAATTCTAATTATTATGTTAATTTAGCTTCTGGGTTGCATTATAGCATTTCCTTTAGCAAGGAATTTTGCACATTTACCATATAACAAAAGAGCTACAGTATTTCCTATTTATTTATTTATTTATTTATCATACTTCAAGACTTTTTTCTTATTTAAAAATATTTATTTTTTTGAGAAATTTGTATTTGAGTACTGTGGTTACATCATTTCCCTCTTTTTCCCTTCCTCCCTCCTTGATAAATTTATAGCCCCAGCTCTCTGTTGAATTAATTGATTATTTTTAAGTGCTGGAGACAGAACCTAAATCCTCTTCATTTTGGGCAATTAAGCAATATCCTCAGTCCTGGATAGATCCTTTCTAAGATACAAATTCCCACAGAGGTAGCTCAAGAGCAAAACACTTGCTGTTCAAGCAGATGACAGAAGTTCAGATCTTAGAACCCATATAAAAGTCTGATTCAGCAGCCCAAGTGCATGTGATTCCAGCACACACCTACAGGGAGATCCTAGGCAGAGGCAGGAGACGCTCTCTGGCCACTTAGCCCTGTGCAACAGCAAAGATGTCTTCCTCTGAACAAGGTTCTGATTTTCATATGTGTCGCTGCATACACACACAAAGAGAGACAGAAGAAAACAAAGAGACGGACAGAGAGACAGACAGAGAAACTAACATAGTACAGAAATATTTATATACCAAAAACAGTTACATTATTTGTCTTGGTGGTTCTATAAACAATCAACTTTACATTTATTTAGTCATGATTAAATTGTAAGACTCGAAGGTTGGCAGATCTTAGGGAACCGTAAACCTCAATGTTCCTTTAGAAAGGTCAGAGGAGACTGGAGGAGTCATTGAGCAACTGGAATACCTAGTGTTTCCATACCCCTCCAGATTATAGATTGAAGACACATACAGAAGACAGCTGTAGAACCAGTTTCAGCTGCTTCAAACTACTGAGACCCAGCTTGGTCACGGGTTCCCACTGTCAGAAAACTAATACTCAAACAGGTTAAGAGACCCACTTATCACCATCTTTAGATATATCACCTGAGTACTATCTGGTTAATGTCACCAATACAAATGGGATCTTGATGTACTCTTGAGTGACAGGTGAAGTTTCAGATTATAAACTGATGAAGGTCCATGAAACTGATATCAAACCAGAGTAGATTTAGGCTCCCTAAGTTGCCATCCCCAGATGACACCATTTTTCCTTTGCTTATGGCATCGAGTGCTTTCGCTAGTTCTATTGTTAAGCACAGATGAGACTTTGTTCCTCTCCGTGGGCAGTCTTTTGAGTAGTTTTAGATTAAACTGAGACTCAGGAAGTGGATAACAGTTCCTGGAGCAGCTCACTAAAGCATGTCTGTCTCATACATCCTTATAGATGCCATATCCATGTAGGATGCACGCTGTGCATGTGGGACACAATGACATCCGGTCAAAGAGTCAACTACGCTTGAGTAAATATACTTCCAGAACAAAATGATCCCTCCTGTGACCTTGCAAAGTAACTGTAGATTTTAGAATAATATTTGTTTTAATTAATGTTTCCAGGGAGTTAGGAAAGATGAACTTGAGTTTTGGCTCTACAGTTCTACTCTGCCTCTTGTTTGAATAACATCTTTGCCTGGGCTTTGAGTGGGAACTGGGACATGGTCCACTTGGGCTCACTTTCAGTCACCGAATTCAACCTGTTTCACTTTTTACCCATCCCAGAAAGCTAGAAATCCCCTCCTGCTGCAAAGGCAGGAGAAAATTTTGAAGGTAGTTACTTTTTTAGCAAATATTTTTGAGATTAGCTCTTTGCCAGGTACCAGCCCTGTGACTGAAAGGTCTGTCGTATTTGTCAGTAAGAATTAGAAATGGAAACCGCCCAAGATTGAAAACGGTGTTCACTTTATGCAAAGGAGTTCGAGTAAATGATGCAAGACAGGGAAAATGTCAACCGTTGCTGAAGCTCAGGGATGACTAAATGGAAATTCGCTGCTTAATGAATTGTTCATTGCATAATGATTCTTCCAATTTTGTGCATATTTGAAAATTCCCTAAAGAAAACAAGAAATATGCAGATGGTTGGCAAAGTCTGGGTAGGTAAGCCCTCTATGTCCAAGCCATAGTTTCTGACACCCAAACTGAGAGAAGAAAGATAAAACTGAGACTCAAAAGAAAAGATCACATCAAGATGGCCTGGAGTTGCTGCATTTTGGGAGACTGAGACAGAAGTATCACAAGTTGGAAGCTAGCCTGGACTACAGATGTCAGGTCTACCCTGAGCTATAGAGTGATTTCAAGGCTACCCTGAGTTACAGAGTGAATTTAAGGCCAGCCTAGACTACAGAATGTATTTAACAGCAGAAGAAACAACTTAATGAGACCTTATCTCAAAATAATATATATATAAATATATATATATAAATATATAAAATATATAATATATAATAATATATATTATTTTGAGATAAGGTCTCATTAAGTTGTTTCATATATATATATATATATATATATATATATATATATTTTTTTTTTTTTTTTTTTTTTTTTTAAAGAAGAGGGCTGGGTCTATACCCAGTGGTAGAGCGCTGGCCTACAATGCCTGAAATCCGAGTTTCAAGTGCTGTTACTGAGCATGTGCTAAAGAAGAATCACATTAGAGCAAGACAGAGCAGGAGAAAAAAGCCTAAAGTCCCAAGAAAATAGAGTTCTCTAGCTTCTATGTGTCTGAGTGGAAGCTGGTACTTTAGTACAGTCATACTAAAGGGGTGTGTGTGTGTGTGTGTGTGCATGCCTTGTCCAGAGAGCTAAGTACATGTTTATGATTATGATGACTACTCTTTAATTTATAAGTAATTCTCTTCAAAGTATGCTGTCCTCCTTTTCCTCAGGCTTTTTTAATCTCCTGAAGATCAGAGGCTCCATTCTGCTCAACATTCGGGCCTCAATAATTAAATCAATAAAGAGAGCACACCAGATACTTAAAAATAATTGTTTAATAAGTGTTTCCAGTGTCCCATTTAAAACTCCATGTTCATGTGACTTTCTCAAATAGTCTGAACTGAACCAATGATCCTATTAAAATCTCCATGTGATCCTAGGAGACAGACAGACAGACACACACACACACACACACACACACACAGTGGAGGTCCCTCATCCATGAAGAAGATGGTCTAGAACCCCCAATGGATGCCCCAAACATTAGAAATTAGTCAACCTTACTGTTGCTGTTTTTTTCCTCTCTGTATATAGCTCTATAATAAAGCACACTTTATAAATTAAATACAATAAGAGATAACAGTAATGAAAAATAGAAAAATATACTGCAATGCATTATATGAATGTTCTCTCTGTCTCTATTTCTGTTTGTCTCTGTCTAGCTCTCTTTCACTCTGACTGTTTGCACATGTGTACACACGTGTGTGCAAACTTTCTTCTTCTCACTTGAAGCACTGTGTATCTTCCCTCTGAAACATACCAGTTACCAGCATCACCACTTGCATTGGTCTCTTCATTTGTTGCTAAGAAAATACCTGACAAGAAGCAACTTAAGGGAGGATGGTTTTTCTGTAATTCACAGTCATTTTCTGTCACAGTGGGGAAGACTCCATGGTCACGGTGGCCCCAGTTGTGGTAACAGGAACTTCAGTGCATAGTCAGGGAACAGAAATAGATTAACACTGGCTCTTCAATGACTTTTCTTTTTCTTCTTCTTTTTCTTTTTCTTTTTTTCTCCTTTTTATTTAGCTTAGAACCCCACCCCATGAATAGGAGAGCCCACATTCAGGTTGATTTTTTTTCTTCCTTCATTAAACCTCTCTGGAAACATCCTCACAGGGTTTATCTATCATCCGATAGGTTTATCTCTTAAGTGACTCTAAGTCTAGTCAAGGTGAGAGCGAAGTCTACCCTTCTCTAATCATACACTTTAGGGTCATCATTCAATAAAATGAGAGTCACTTGAAAAAAAGTACTGTGTAATACCGTGGCAGTCTGTCAGATAACCAAGATGACTGAAAATGACCAACAGGACACTAGGGCATAGAGCACAGAGACACTGGGCAAGGAAATGGTCCACCACCTAGGAAAAACAGTGTGAGATTTTATCTTGTCACTCAAAATACTGTGAAATTTAAAATGTGTTCCTTCTTTACTTCTGCAATTTTCTACTGGGGCCATGTCTGACCTTGACTGAGATTGAAGAAAGTAAAGGCTTGAATAAAAGGGAGTCTGCTGCATGTCTCAGTGGTTCTTACTGGCTGACACAGTCTCTGATCTAACCTGCAATTAGTGTCTCTTAGCATTTTATCTTCTTTCCTTATACTTGAGCCCAGGCTGAGTTACAATGGCCACATTTGGTTTTGGGTGGCAAACCAGATCTCCTCTGTGCAAACTTGATGGCACTGATTACTTTACACTATATTTATGAATCTGTCCAATTGGCGGCATCATTATTTGATGCATATGTTTTTATTGGCCAGGGAGGCTTGTAGAAAGTTTTAACCTGGAACTTGAGTTAAACGGCATTTTTTATTATTTTTTAAGAGACTCATAGAAGCCGGTCTGTAGGATTTATGGAATACACCCTCCGCAGAACTGTATTCAATGCCCAGAGTCCATACAAAGAAAAAAGAGAAATAGTCCGTGTCTAGGCCCCACCTGCAGTCTAGTTTGCAATGTTAAGCCTGCCCTCTCCTTAAATGCTATTTTTCTCGTGTTAATTTAAACTGTGATTAAAATAGGTTGATAACTGCTTTATAGCCTCCTTTATAGAAATTTTCCTTGTAGCTCAAGGCCTGGAAATAGCAATTTAATTAGAGACTTAAAGTCATGCATTTCATAGTGATAAATGCCCTGTGAATATTTAGACTATTAACAAAGGTAAAATATTTTCCAGTCTCCCTTTAACATATTTAATTTTCTGCTTTCTTGTAACCCAATTCACAAGACCAGTTGGGTCTCCAACTGGTTTTCCATTGCCAATGAGGCTTTGTTCTGACAATGATTTTAATATGCTCTTCCCATCCCTATGACGTCAAAGTTCACTGACAGCTTTTCCATAGAAACCATTAATAATAGGAGACTACAAAGACATTTAATTAAGACTTTAATCAATATAAAGCATGCTACACATATGTATGCATGCAAATAGGTATACATATGCATATGGAAATACTCATGTCTTATATATGTCCACTTTATTTGAAAAAGGAATTTTTAAATATAGTGTTATCATTAATTCTTTGAGGATGTCATATAATGTGTTTTGGTCATTCTTCCCCCACTAACTCATTCCAGATATACCCCAACCACCCCTCAACACACACACACACACACACAACTAGACCCATATCCAGCAATTATATGACTCGTCTCAAAAATAATTCTACTGCCCAAATATATGGCATGTTAGTGAGTGTTTTTAGCATGTTATCCAACCATTTAATTAGAAACATTAATTACACATTCTAACCACTTAGTTTTTCAGTAAAAGCTGCTCCAGCCACAGTGGCCACTCCTCTTGTTTCCAATAAAGTAAAAAATAACACTACATTTATTTAGCAAGAGCTATATATGCCTCTGGCTTTGGGTCTGCTAGAAGTGGTAGCTCCTGCAGGTCTACAAGTCTCCTGAATTTACACACAGACACACTAGTGCACATGCACACGCACACACAAGCATGCGCACATGCACACACACACACACACACACACACACACACACACACATGAGCACACCATGTATGCAATATCCAGAATCCCCATGTGCTGCCCACATGTGCTCACACAAATAGGCTTTGTGGCTAGCAGCTGGCCCTCTGCTTTCTCATTCTCTGTCTGCTGCTGAGCCTCCTTGTGCCCTGAAGGAGAGCCCATTCCAGATCTGAGCAGCTACCTCAGTCTGTACCCAGTGAGAAACAATGCCTCCCTGATTGTGTATGGCAGTCCCTTCTTGGCAGCACACAGTGTGTTCACAACTTGATTGGGATACCTGGCCTTCTTCCCCACTGGTCCACAGACTATTAGCCCCACCCCCAAAGCATCACTTTAGCATACTTTGCCTCTGCATATGCCCATCTAAAAACACAGGCCCACACTGTGTAACCGGAAAGAGCTTCCAGAACATCACCCGGCCTTCTACTGTAAAACAACCGTTTCATTTCTTCTTGCTATTTCCTTTTAGCTCCATTCCTCAGGGACTCAAGCATATGCCCTTGCAGTTTCTTGACATCTGCTTTGAGCTGCACAAATCTACTATTCAATCTTAAAAGTTTAAATGTACAACTTGTTAGTCTTAGTGTATTCCCTTGCTCTCTTCTTTTTTATTTGCAGGGTGGTGGCACTTCGCCACTGAGCCCGGCCTGAATTCATTGTTATTTTCGTATTACACAAGTCTATGATTTGAAGTCTTTCCACTAAGCCCAACCTCCTAAAGTTTCTACCACCCCCCCATATCACCACCCTGGGGATCTAGCCTTTAACCCATGAGCCTTTGGGAGCGTCTCAGAGCATGATTTATAAAGAACAGATCTATTCCCACAGTTCTCCCTGTGCAAAGTCAGGATACTATTGCTGAGATCTGGTGAGAAGTTGGCCTCTGCTTCTTGCTGGAGCCATATTACTGCATCTTCTGGAGGAAAGGGACACTATGTCATCTCAAGGACAGTAGAACAGGGGCTAAGTAACACATCTTTTTTTAAAGGCCTTCACCCCATACATGCAGCAAGAACATTTCACCACTTGCTCATCCCCTTCTGCAAAGGCCCCGTTTCTTACTAGTCTTACATTAGCCATTAAGTTTCAATCCTTAAATTTTGGAAGGACTATAAGCCACGGGAAGCAGCACTTTTTAATTTCATGTGTGTGCAATCCAAGTAGCATTAACCATTTCAACCTTTCTTAAATCTCCCAGAAGTCATTCAGGTTAAGGACGGAATTCTGTGGTCCAAAATTCATTGAGATGAATGTTTCTACATTTTTTTAAGAATAAAAATTTATTTGATAAAATAAATATTTATTTATTCAGTCACATGGCTAACATATAGCATGATGAATGTAAACATTTGAGAAATTCAATATCCAGTCTTTTGGAAAACCTAGTTCTGTTCCTCTGTTCACCATGAAACCTCTCTCTCTCTCTCTCTCTCTCTCTCTCTCTCTCTCTCTCTCTCTCTCCATCCTGTTACTAAGAAAGCTGCTGGACCTGAACATACTCAGGTCCCTTGCAAAGACATTTTAGAAGTGGAAAAACTTTCGAGAAATAAAAGGTAAAAATATCTGGCGCTCGAACTTGTGGTCTTCATATTGTCTCAACTTGAGTATGGAATGTATAGTCGGAAGATAATTTCACTGATGGTAGTCTCTGGATTTATGGTTAAGGTGGGCTTCTAAGACAAATTTCACCGACTTTTTATATACATTCCACGTGTTTTAAGGAAAAGAAATTTTAAAATTCTGTTTATCAGTTCTTTGAGAGTTCCGTACAATGTGGTTTGACTATATTCACCCCCTTCCCTGACTCTTCCAAGATCCACAACCCTTCCCCATTCACCACGCAGCCAGATTTGTGGCCTTTATTTTATAAACCCACCAAGAACAGTTTGTGCTGTCCTAGTAGTCTTGGGTATGAGGTCTTCCATTGCAGCTTGGTTGGCTTCCCAGAGGCTACACCTTAGAGAAAACTGACAATTCTCCCCACAGCTAACAACTGCAAGAGCTCCACCACTGGGGGTGGCAGTTCCTTCCCAAAATTAAATATCATATTTATTTATGCACTGATATATGTGTATGTATGTATACATGTGTGTAGATACCCATGGAAGCCAGAAGAGGGAATCAGAGGCCCTGGCCCTGAGGTAGACAGGTAATTGTGAGACTCCCACTATGGATATTGGGAACTAAACTCTAGTCTTCTATAAAAGTAATGGGCAGCCCTAACCACTGAACAACCTCTCCAGCCCCAAGGCAAAGGAATTCTTAAATATTTTTTGTACAGTCCACAATTTTACGTGAAACATGAACAGCAGTGTGAAAATCTTTATAGGTGTAGTGATTGACAAATCATATTAGGTGTGACTTGTGGGTTTGTTAAGTCCAAACAGGCACCTGCTATTCACAGAAGCCACTCTTCCTGTGATGACACTGTCCTTCTGGATCTCCTCCTTCTCTAAATGTTAGTCATTGCCAAGAGAGCATTCACAGTCTCTGGAAAACGTGCTTTGCTGGCTATGATGGGCACACCTGATTTGTAGTCTGAGAACAACTCTTGTCCAAAGGAAAGTCCCATATCTCGTCCCCTTGGGATAATGTTGCAGACATACTGGCCACTAGGTGGCTTACAAATGACATATTTACTTCTCACAGTTGTGAAAGCTAGGAAATCCAGTATCAGAGCTGACAGGTTCAGTGTCTCAAGAACACTCCCTGCTTCATAAACAGTGGTCTTCTTTTAACCTCACACTGTGAAAGAAACAAAGAAGCACTTTGGGGCCTCTTAGGACACACTAATCTCTTTGTGAAAGATGCATCCTCGTGTCCTCTCAAAGGTACCACATCCAAGTACCATCACCTGGAGGACTGGGTCTCAACTTGTACGTTTTAAAAGGCACAACATTCAATATACATATATGGATATGTGTGTATGTGCATGTGTGTATGCCTGTGTGTACATATATATGTATATATACATACATGTATAAATGTATTGTCCCCATAGAATGATGGGGTTGGGTTACCCATGTACAGCAGTAGAGCCAGCCCTGGTCTCCAGGATCACACTACTAAATGTGGCAACAGGTCTCTTGTTGATTTGTGAAAAGTGTATATACAGAGAGAGAGAGAGAGAGAGAGAGAGAGAATGCACACTACAGATACAGATGCACTACATAGATTATATTATACAGATCATTTGCTCACCATGAAAGGATGGACTGTTTTCCAGGTTATATATGGGTGATGTGTGCTTCTGAAGAACATCAGTGTAAGCAGGTTGCTGGCTTTGCAGTTCTCAGGAAATAGCCATCTCTGCAGCTGCCCTCCCTGGTTATCTTTGTCCAGAGAAATGGGAAATCCTTGGAAGATTGGTTTTGCATCGTTGACTATTTATAAAACTAATGAGGCACTTAGTGCCTGCTCCCCCAGTACCGAGGCTTTAAGCTTCTTCCTGGGTAAATATGAATCATTATTTTTCTTGTGTGATTAGAAGGGCTCTAATCCACTTCCTATTCTTAGCCTATTTGTTACCTTTTAGTAATTATGTCCTAATGCTCTTTGAAAGAGACCCATTTCCTTTTTGAAGATGCGTGTTAAATTTTCATAATGGACTTCACTTTGATTTAAAAAAAAAATGATTTGCCCCCATAGAATGATGGGGTTGGGGTAATTACCCATGTTCAGCAGCAGAGCCAGCCCTGGTCTCCAGGATCACACTACTAAATGTGGCAACAGGTCTCTTGTTGATTTGTTAAAGTAGAGGTTAAAAAAGAACCCTGCTTCCCGACATGTGATTTGCTATTCCTCCCACGGTTTATAATTCTTCAAGGAAAGTCTACAGAAGGCTTGTCCTTCAGCTCCAGTGTCAAGGGTTTGGGGTTTCTCTTGTTCTCTCTCCCATGTGCTTTAAAGAGGTCTCACTAACACAGCTGCAGGCCCCCAACGGAAAGAACAACGGAAAGGAGAAAATGGGTTCGAAAGAGGCAGTGTTCCTACAGGGAATTTAGATTTAATGCACGGCTCCTATTTTCCTAAGAGCTGTTATAACAAAATAGTGGCAAATGGTTTGTGTGAGCTATTTCCAAGAATATCATTGCTGCCCCTGAACAAGAGGCCTCCTCTTTAACCCAGACAGCAGCTCCATAGCCAAACTTCCTACAAGGGTCTGTCTGCAATAAGAGTGCCTCGGAACCAGTTATTTTCCTCTAGTCCAGGTTGCTGCCTGGGTCCAGGGCATGGGCAAGAAGGCTTCTAAGAATGACAGAGGAAAGGGGAAAGGGAAACTGAGTGTGCACTGTTTCTTTTCTTGTCTAGACTCTGGGTTTACTAAATTAAATGTTCCTCTCTGGTCCATAATCATCATATTATTTACATGTGGGGGAAAGATGCAAAACTCAGTTGACCTTCATGATCAGGACAAGGACACAGAGGAAGCCAGTGCTGAATTTAATTTAATGTTCTATAACAAACAAGGGGGAAAGATATAGAGATACTGATTTTGAGGGAAATGTTAATTACCCGAAGCTTAATTACAGATAACATCATGAGAAGAATACATAAACGGCTTGAAATGCAGCCAAGGCATTTTTCCTAAGAACATTAAAAAATGATTGTTGTTTACAATTCACAAATCGCACAGACATAATGCTGAGATGGGGAAAAAGCAGGGACAGGCTAGAAGGAAGACTAAGGCAGGAGATTTTAAAACCAGCTTGGGAATTTAGAAGTCAGCTCGCGTCTCCGGAGTAAACGAGACTCGGCACATCTTTAAAAGTAAAAATTAACAGATCACTGGCAAGCGTGTCGAGATAACATTCCAGGAGACGACAGGACCCAAATAAAAATAAATAAT
Organism: Arvicanthis niloticus; assembly: GCF_011762505.2. Taxonomy (NCBI): domain Eukaryota; kingdom Metazoa; phylum Chordata; class Mammalia; order Rodentia; family Muridae; genus Arvicanthis; species Arvicanthis niloticus. The sequence continues at coordinate 18,311,354 of NC_133436.1, read as the reverse complement.
GTATAAGTTCTTAGAGTGGGAATTACAAGAACAAGAAATCTTAGACACACACTTCCTTGTAAGTACAATAGAAGCAAAGGAAAGACAGGCACCTAAGTTGACATCACCTCATTACTGAATGCACCTTTTCAGTCACTGCTGTCTCCCTTGGTGGATGAATGGCTCACACTTATCTAGTCTACTCTTTTGATATGCTCTTTTGTATTTTAATGACCCATTACCCCTGGAGGTGAGCTTTGAAAGAACAGCCCGTAGCTTTTCAGGGAGAAGTTTGCTTCCCCTACACCAACACCCTGCCCCCTTCCAAGACTGATGTCATTCCAGGAGGGCTTTTTGCCTTGAAGGAAAAAGGAAGTGCCTTGCAGTCTTTCATTCCCTGGAGCCCAGCTGACACCTGTACTTGGGAAAGATTCAACTTCCCTGTGTCCCAGACCCTGGCATCAGCTGAGCTCATGATTGTTGGCGACTGGGCCCTGATGTTAGTGTAGTAGATAGACCTCATCAGAAAGGTGTGGGGAGAGTTAAGAAAATACTGTTATCTTGTAAGTTTTCAAGTGCTTGGTACCCTTTCAGAAGAGTGGGTTGCACATATGTTTTTTTGGTGTGGCCCGGGAAAATTGTGTGTATATGTTTGTGTATATATATATATATATGTATGTGTGTGTGTGTGTGTGTGTGTGTGTGTACAGAGGGCAACAGTACCCTCAAAGGAGAAGGACAGAGATTCCAGGGCAGGTTGATGCACCTGCTCACTATGGTGGCAGGTAGAGAGGCACTACTGATAATTTGTTGAGTTTAATCTGCATAAACATGAAAGAAAGGGAGGGATGGAGGGAAGAAGGGAGGGAGAGAGAATGGGAGGGATTGGAGGACTCTAGCAGATACCAGTTATTATGGTTTGTTCTGTTTCTTTATAGACTTTTCCATCCCTCTTGCTTCTAAATGAAGGAAATCAATGCTGCACACTTAACCATGTTAAAACAAAAATTAAGAAGACTAGAGAGATGGCTCAGCACTTAAGAGCATACCTGCTGATGTGTTTATAAAAAGATAGAGAGATAAGGAGAGTATGTTCTGTGGGTGTGTGGAGAGGTATGGGGAAGGGGATGTCTCAGCACGCCCATGCAGAGGCATCTCTTCCCGTGAGGGACCAGCCACACACCAGTATAGTATAGAATAGAGTCTATTCAGGGCATGGGGAGGGGAGCCAGGAGGGTAGTAGAGGCAGAGAGAGAGAGAGAGAGAGAGAGAGAGAGAGAGAGAGGTAAAGGCTGGCCATGAGCACATGGGGGGGGGGGGGGAGAAAGGGTGGGGACAGGGAGAAGCAAGAGGCAAGAGAGAGAGGAGGGGGCAAGCAGCCCCTTTTATAGTGGGCCAGGCCTACCTGGCTGTTGCCAGGTAACTGTGGAGGTGGAGTTTAGACAGAATACTAACACCTGCTTTTTCCAGAAGACCTGGGTTCATTTCCCAGAACCCACATAGCGACTCACAGTGGGCTGTAACTCCAGTTCCAGGGCATCCAACACTTTTTTCTGGCCTCCTCGGGTATTACACTCACATGATGTCCAGACATACATGCAGGCAAAATTCCCAAACATATAAAAAAAATGGTTAATTAAAACAAATAAATTAAAGCTAATTCAGTGGCATTTGTTGGGTAGCCACTAACTGTATGTAGCGCTAAAACCTTTTCATGATTCCAAAGCAAAGCCCTGTTCACATTAGGACCCTGCTCTTCACTACCTTATCCTCCAGCCCCCGGATATTACCAGGCTACTTTCTGGCTCTGTGACTTTGCCTGTTCTGACTATTGCACATAAACTGAATTACGCAATATATAAAATTTCCTGTCTTGCTTTTTAGCATGGTTTTAAACTATATCCACACTGTGTTACATATCAGTGCTTATATGAGTAAATACACCCATTTCCTAACTGGCACTCTGTTGCCACCATTTGGCTTTTGGAACAAGCAACACAAGGCTTTTTTTGAGAAGGTTTTCTAAGAAGTCATTGGAGAACGTGAAACTATAGAATTAATTGAGGGCAGAAATAAAAAGACATGGAAACACCCTTTGTACTGCATAAACAAAGTCTTTGATTCAGAATATCTTGTGTACTGCATTAACAGGGCCTTTGATTCAGAAAGACCTCAGCTTTCTAGAGCATGGCTCAAGAGATGTCTCAGCATTTAAGAGCCTTGTCCTGCTCTTGGAGAAGACCCAAGTTCTATTCTAAGAACCCACACCAGGCAGCTCACAGCCACCTCTAACTCCAGTTCCAGACATTTGATGATGCCCTCTTCTGGCCTCCAGAAGCACTGGCTGTACATATGAGCATACAAGTACAACCCTAAACACACACACACACACACACACACACACACACCAAAACAAAATAAAAAACTTCTAAGTTTTTCATTTGAAATTTTAAAATAGCCTCTATTGTGCTAGGCAGAATACTAGGGTTGGGTGTCAGGGGGGGAATGACCATCCTGGAAATCTTCAGAGAGAGGCCACATTCAGAGGATTTGGGGCCTTCTTGTGATCCCCGCACATCTGTTAGTGTTCACAGGACAGTCTCGGTTTTGTTGCTGTCACACAAGAGATACAGGACCCCAAACCCCACAACAGCACAGCCACCATCAGTGCCCTATGAGGGGACCCTGTTTTTATAAACTCATTTTGAAGACCCAGGGGTCTCTGAAGCATGCTCATAAGAACTCCCCACACACACACACACACACACACACACACACACACGTCTCTTATTCCCACTGGCCTCTTCCCAGTAGTCAGCAGGACCCAGCGAGATCTCAGATAAGCCTTCCTAGAGGAGACATTCTGGTCCCCTGGGAATCCTCTGCAAGCTGTGAACAGACATCAATTTCACTTATTTATAAACTGCTTTTTATTTTTAGGCAACTAAGCTGCATGTCTATGTGTGGGGTGTTGTGTAATATTGGGATGCACACGTGCATTGTGGATGACTGAATCAGAGTGATGAGATAGCCATCCCGGAGTGTACTTTTCTCTTTGCAGAAGAATCATCCAGGTTTTGCGTCTTTTCTGACCTCACCTGGGCAACCTGCCTTAAACCTGACACCAGACACCTTAAACCAGACACCCACCCAATAACACCAGCCGGTTCCCAGTCATTCTCGAGCTTTCAGCTAGAGTATCTTCTACAGCTTCAGACTTTTTATCTTTGTAAATCACTCCCAGTAAAGCACAGATAAAAACAATCTAATTTCATACACATTCGGATTCCTATGATGATTATGTATTAGAGTAAGGCTAAATGACAGCGGGCCAGCATCTCTTGTGTCTTAACATACCAGGACGTTAAATTTTAATGAGAATTTCTACTTCAAATTCTTAATTGGAAATTAAGAATTTATTTGAAGTTATTAAAAATAAATTTGAGATGGATTAGAGACTTAGATCTTAAAGGCTTTGGAGAAAGGCATTTTACATGGGGATTGCAGAAGGGGTGAGCAGGTTCTTAGTGCCCTGGGTGCTAAGTCTGAGCTGGGACCACAAGACTCCTTCATCTTTGAGATTCGTTTCCTCCTTTGGGGTCTTCAAACTAGGGGATCCCAGAGAACATTTTCTTGGAGTTTGGTAGCAGGGATGGAGAGCCGTGTGGACAATGAGGATAAAAGTACATAGTGTTCATGTGGCTTAGACAGGGTCCTGTAAGCCTCAGACACAAGGATTCTGTCTCTTCTGCTGCTCTGGGCTCATTTTTCATCCCCTTAGGCAATGCCTACCGCATGACTTATATTCTCCGTCTTCCCTGATTGGCTGATCAGCTACTGTGGTCCTCCTCCCCGACTCCAAGTTGTAAATCCCTAAAGTAGGGGAATTTGTTCAGCTGCACGGTTTTCTGGCATATAAAAAAGAAATCTAACATAGAAGGCTGGGGCAACATTGCTCATCCGGAAGAAGCTACAAGAAAAGGTGTGTCCACTAACTAGGTGGCTTTTATCAGGGAGACTATTTGCAAATGTTGAAAAGTAGAAGCCCGTTTTCATAAACTGAAACTGCTTTTGTGAAGAAATTGTCCTCTATGGCGGAGCTAGAGTCATTGAAGGAGTGAGTTAGGTGCCTTCTTACTTTCCAATTCAGGCATGTAAAAGAGTCAGCGACTGACCCCTCAGATCCGGCCACTGGGAGATCGCATAATGGAGACACATGGTGTTACTCATCTTCTGAAAATTACAGCCTTGTCTCCTCTAGAAAAATGGAATGACCCACATGGAGAGATTTAGAGAGTTGCGTACTGAAGACGGCTCCTGTCTGCAGCCAGGAACCTGGCTGAGATAAACTCCCAGTGACAGCGTAACACCGCTTTCAATAAACCCAATGGAGAAATAAAAGAAGAAGAGACAAAGTGAGCAACAAGCTGAGGTGATTTATCCTGACCTGCCTATAGCAAGGAGCTTCCAACCACCATCCCTTGTGCCTGGCAGAGAGGAGGGAAGCTAGAGGAGTGAGAATATGCTTGAAGGATTTGGGTATAGGGAGGCTGGAAAAAAAACTAAGAAAAGATGGGGCCAGAGTTGTAGCTTGTTCTGTTCCTAAAGGCCATAGGTTCCCCTTGTTGCTAAAGTACACTGCTGCTGGGGCATGACGGGAACTTCAGGAGATGGGGCCTAAGAGATGAAGTCTCGTCACTAGAGATATGCCCCTGAAGGGGACACTGGGACCTTAATCTGTTCCTCTTTCACTTCATTACCTAGCTGCTTGGAAGCAAGCATCTTGCTCTGCCACATGTCCCCAACATTGTCCCCAAACATGGGGGCAACCAAGCACAGACTAAGGGGACTGCCAAGTTTCTTTTTTTAAAAAAAAGATAAGAACATCCTAAGTTTACAGAAAAAAAAAATAATAATATTGAAGTGTATCCCTGATTTCAACCCAGGGAAAGAGGAGGAAGAGGGATGCTGTAACATCCTGCCCACAGTCCCCTTCAGGCGTGAAGAACTTGCTAGTTCAGCTGCAATAGAGCTGCTTGTTCCAGGCCCTCAGTTACAAAGTCCTGTGTCTTAATCCCTCGCTGAGGAGCCACTAGTACAGGGGAGCACACCACCTCCAGGCGGCTGCTTCAAATGAAACAGCCACCGACTCAGCTGATAACTTCCCATCTTGAGAGGACCCTGGAGTGTAGCTGGAGGATCTGCTGAAACTCAGTCACAGCTCAGCTTCCCCCTCTGAAGATCCTGCTTCCCTGGGCTCCTCCCTTCCAGGAG